>NC_091066.1:21092527-21398813 GCF_000393655.2 Nicotiana sylvestris | reverse complement strand
TCATTTGTGCATTTTAAGAATTAACTAGTTGTTCAGTTGGTGAATTAATCTAGTTAATTGATCATTAGAATAAGTTATTTAATTAATTTATTTGTGTAAAATTAGTTTAATAAGTAGGATTAAGGAAGAAATTTGGCCAAATTTGAAAGAAAAAGTGTCCAAGAGTGCAAGGTAAAGGGCTGCCATTGAAAGGGTCTGAAACTACGTAGTTTTGCCTCAAAACTACATCGTTTCACTAAATGAAACAAGATCAAATCATACCCATCAATTCCATCTTGATCCAATGGATCTCATTCACTCTTGGCTTAAGTATTTAAAGCCTCAAAAATCTGAAAATTGTCCCCATTTTCACCCATAATTCTTTTCTCCTTCTTCTCTCTTCTCTCTCTCTTCACTCTCTCTACGCCGCCCCAGCTCCGCCCACCGCCGCCGACCGGAAATCGCCGCCGCCAGCGGACCACCTCCAAACACCTCCAAATTCACGCCATGTAATCTCCACAACTTCCTCTTTCCATATCTCCAAACCAAATCCTTCAAAAATCCCTCAAACTCCTTGAATCTTAGATCTAGGAAACTTTCCCGTCACTTTTTTGCCCAAATTCTTGAAGCTCCAACCACTACCGCACCACAATACCTACATCAATGGATAGAGCTCCCCAAGACCTAGTTATTAATGCCAATTTTACCCTGAAAATCCAGCGGCCAAATTCCGGCGACCTCCCCGAACACCCTCTTTGGGCATACCACCATTTTTTGGGCCACTTGAATTATAAAATGGTAAAAATTTTGTTCTTTTGTGTCTGTTTTTTCTATTTTATTTTTATTTTTTCAGATTTTATTTTTGTCTATTATTAATTATAGTTTTTGAAGTTTGAAATGTTAAATTTTCTGTTTTTTGCACTTGTTGAAGTAGTAAAATAGTTTTGTGGTGATAAAAGTGAGGTAGTGAAAAATACTTAAGAGTATATGGTACTTGTTTGATTGTTTATTTACTACTTCAAGACTCTTTGAGTACAACACTCAAAAGTCAAATTGTTTGGTAAGAAAATGTAGACCTTTGGACAGTGTTTGAATAAAAGTCTGTCTTTGAATAGTGGAGAGCAGATTTTGTTTGAAATACTTGACAAGATTTGAACCAGAAAGCCTGGCATTTTGAATTTAAGAACAGATTTTGTAGAAAAATCTGTCAAAAAGATTGATTTTTTAATTTTTTTGAAATAGCTGATTGTTTTGATATATAGGAGGACACTCCATTTTACTGAGGGAGCTCTACACACAAAAAAGAGAAAAAAAAACCAGTAGCTATAATATCCCTTAGCAGCTTTTGTGAGTTGATTCTTAAGTGAAAAACTTGTTTAAGGAAAATAGAGTAGTCTTGAAAGATTTTTCTGGGGTTACATAATTGTACTGTTTTGCTGGAGTATTTCTAGTTTATTTTCTTGGGTTTGAATCTGCCCGTTGTCGCTGTCTTTTGATGTTGTTGCTGCCCGTTTAATTGTTCTACTGTTGATTTTGGAAAGAGCTGACTCTGTTGTATTTGTTCTTCTTTCTGCTGTCACGGTAATTTTCGGACCATGTAAACTCATAAAATCGAGTTGGAATGAAAGATAATGACGCTGGAAAATATTAGTAGTTTTATCCTTCTATTGTAATTCATTTTTATATGCTCTTGAATGTTTGATAATGTTATAACGATATGTTAGTTAATTAAATTGTGTTAAGCATCTTTAATTATTTTTATTTTTGCAAAGCATTAGATATAATTCCACTGGTATTTGGTTGTCTGAAAGGAGCATATATATTAAAATTTGAACCCTTGTAGCCATGTTTGTCCCTTTGTTGTCACCAAGCAAATTTATTATTATTATTATTATTATTATTATTATTATTATTATTATTATTATTATTATTATTATTATTATATTTTAGAGTCCCAATAATCTTTTTTTATCTCTTAAAAAATACTTATTTAGTAAGGTAGTTAAGTTGTAGATTAGAAAGACAATCTGTAAACTTATTTTTGTAAATAGTTAGCTACGGATTGCAAATAGCAAGATATGGCCAAATCTGTAACATAGCTTTAAAAGGCCATATCTGCAGATTTAAAGTCCAAAAGCATATGAGCTTTTGGATTTTGTCTTGGACATGAGCCCATTTGACTCCATCAACCCAATAGTGGGCTGCCTCATTCAAGGTCAAGACAAGCCCACATCTTACTAGTTTTAAGCAATGTCAATTGATAATTTTCTCTCATTACTCTCATCTTTTAAATTAGTACTCATAACAATAATTTTCTCTCATTAGTTAAGTTGTAGATTATTATTCAAATCTTTTCTTTAATTTTTTTTAAAATAAATAAAAACGGACATAAGAAAAGCATAAAAATCAAATGAACCACAGTTTATCCAAGTTTAATTCAAGCCAAATGTAGTCAATAAAGCGATCGTGCTAGAACCACGTAACTCAGGGAATGCCTTACACCTTCTCCCCGGTCAATAAAATTCCTTACCCGGACTTTGTTTTCGCAGACCAATAATAATAGAGTCAAACCTTCCTTTGAATAGGGATTCGAATAAAAGGTGACTTGGAACACCAGTAAAAATCAATTCCAAGTGGCGACTCAGTAAATAAAATAATCCCTACTTCAAAGTTGTCACTTTAATTGGAAAAGCTCTTTAACTCACAATCCGTTACATTTTGCACACATATTTCTTGGAGGGAGAAAAGGGGTGTGACACATTGTAGTGCTATATTGAGGTGAGACACATGCCCGATGACGAGCGTGGGGTCGTGCACTATTGGGGATTGTCACTCGGTCCGTCCCGATTGATGATTTTACCGCGTATTTGATTGTAAACTATGTGATGTCATCCTTTTAAAATAATTCGAGGCGTGCCGTGCCAAATAAGATCTCAAAATGCATGGCCTCATTTAATTGATATTTGATTCCTTAGAATTCGAGGCGTGCCACCTAGTGGAATTTCCATGGCCCTCGCAAAGTTAAAAATGCGTAGTCTCTTTAGGCGCGTTATTTTAATAATATTACCTTTCTAGACTCGGGTGCGCATTTCATGTGACCCAAATTCAAATCTTAACAACGTCAAATAGAATATGTCTCAGACTGCGGGTGCATTTCATGTGGTGCGGTCAAAAGATGTGTTTTGACTGACGTTGAAATCTTCCTTAAAATGAATAAAAACGGTTATAAAGTTAAAATGCACATAGGTTCAAAATGTTCTAAAATCAAATAATAGGCCAATAATAACAGTTGAGTGACCGTGCTAGAACCACGGAACTCGGGAATGCCTAACACCTTCTCCCGGGTTAACAGAATTCCTTATTTAGAATTTCTGGTTCACGGACTTCAAAAGAAGAGTCGAATTTCCTTGATTTGGGATTTTAAAATAAACCGGTGACTTAGGACACCAAATAAACTATCCCAAATGGCGACTTTGATAAATAAATAATCCTATTTCGAATAATGTCACTTAAATTGGAAAAACTCCCTTATATCCCTCTCGGGTGGTAAAAAGGAGGTTTGATAGCTCTGGCGACTCTGCTGGGGAAAAGAACCCAGAACTTCTGGTTCAAGGTTCAGAATTCGAGCTTAGAATAGCTGTTATGATTGGCTTTTATTTGTTATCTGATTTTTACATGTTTGAGCCTAATGTGCTAAATGCTGCTTTTTATCGCTTTGATTTTGCTTGAACTGTATATAAATTGTTACGAGACCCTTCTTCTCTCTGAGTCTTCTAAATCATCTAGGAAGTGTGCACTTCGTGTGACTTCTTTTCTGTTAGAGTCATATCTCAATTTTATAACGATGTTCGGATAAGTTGCAAAGCCGGTGAAGCTTTTGTATTCCCGGTACGCTGCCCCCCTCGGCTCTAGCTGTCCGCTCGGGTAAGCCAGGTCTAGAACAATACACCTAGGTTTTAAACCTAGAATAACATAGCCTCATGCCGAATCCCTAGTAGGAGCGCTTGTTTGCATCACGTGCATTTAACTTTGGGGACTCAACACAGGGGTTGGGTCCGTCTAGGACAGGTGCACCCAAATTAAAAGACCATCCTGATGCATCTTACGTGCTACTTGCGTATCTCTCTGTTTCGACTTGCATATTGACTGGTTTCTAGAATAAGGAAAGAAAATGAAAAAAAGAGAACAAGGAAAAAAAATCAAAAAAAAAAAGAAAGAAGAAAAAAGAAAAGAGAGTGAGATGTAGGTATTTGCAATATCCTGAAACTCTACCGAATTTTTGAAAAAAAAAGTCATTTCAAAATAAGTCATGTTTTTCCTGTACCGTCAAAATTGGGCGAATTACGCGAGTCTGATTCTCACCGGATGTGAGATACGTAGGTAAACCTCATCGGTTCCGGCCCATAATTTTAAAAAAAAAAATCCAAAAATATTTTCCTTTACTTCCTCTCTAGAAAAGTCTTTTTTTGAGACCCCAATTTTTAAAAAAATCCAAAACTATTTTCCATTACTTGCTTCTTTAGAAAGCCTTTCTTTTAGACCCTAATTATTTTTTTAAAAAAAATATACAAAAATATTTTCATTCTTCTTTCAAAATTGAAAAGAAAATTCAAAATTCAAAATTCAAAAATATTTTCTTTTTTTAGAAGCATTTCTTTCATAAATTCAAAATAAAATTCCAAAAATATTTTCTTTCTTCTTTTAGAAGTTTTTCTTTCGAAATTCAAAAAAAAAAAACTAAAAAAAAAACTTTCTTCTTTAGAAGTCTTTCTTTGCAAAAATGCTGAAGAAAAATCAAAATCCAAAAATATTCCCTTTCTTCTTTATAAGTCTTTCTTTCGAAAAAATAAAATAAAAAATTCAAACAAAAAGTTAGTTTATTTACTTTATTCATGATCTTCCCGAACTACGCAAGATCTAATTCATGTTTCCACATGATACGTAGGCAACCCACATCAGGTTCGATCACCATTAAAAAGAAATGAAAAAAAATGAAGAAATGAAAAAATATTGGTAATAATAAGGACCGACTGATTCCATTCTAACATGTTTTGTTTTGAATTGTGAATAAAGTTGAGGTGGTCGGTTCGATGGTAAAACAGTCGGTCCTTATTACATCGAAGCTGGAAACACAAGATCCAAGGAAAAATGATAACTGACATCGAAGCTGTTACAAGTACTCAAGAGACTCAAGGTCAGAGGGTTCAACAAGAGCCTACTGTGTTTGAGAAAAATAGAATGCTGAAACAGCAAATGACCGAAATGTGTCAAGCAAGGGCTAGTGGTTAAGGACAGCCTTGTTATGAGTCACAATTTGCTACACAACAAGGGCATTACCACTCTCCTAAGTACCCCTCGTACTCGTTTGATCTTCCTGCAAACATTGAGAAGCCTGCCCGAAAGATGGTACAGGAAGAAATGACCCAAAGAGTGAAAAGCTTAGAACAACGGTTGAAAAACATGCAAGGGTTGGTAGGTCAAAAGATTGTTGCCTTCAAAGATCTATGTATGTTCCCCGATGTCCATTTGTCGCTTGGTTTCAAGACCCCCAAATTTGAAAAGTATGATGGACATGGAGATCCCATAGCCCACCTAAAAAGGTATTGCAATCAACTGAGAGGTGCGGGAAGAAATGAAGAATTGTTGATGGCTTATTTTGGGGAAAGCCTTACGGGAGTAGCCTCCGAATGGTTTATGGATCAAGACACGTCTCGCTGGTATGTCTGGGATGACATGGCACATGCCTTTGTCAAACAATTCCAATACAACATTGACATTGCCCCAGACCGCAATTCCCTTTCAAACTTGAAGAAGAAACCAACTGAAAGTTTCAGGTAATATGCCATTAAATGAAGAGAGCAAGCAGCTAGAGTTAAGCCACCCATAGACGACCACGAGCTAATCATTGTCTTTCTTCACGCTCAATAGCCATATTATTTTCAAAACATGATGTCTGCAGTGGGCAAATCCTTCTCGGAAGCAATCAAAATGGGAGAAATGGTAGAAAATGGTCTTAAGACAGGCAAAATTATAAGTCAAGCAGTTCTTAAAGCCGCAACTCAGGCTGTCCAGGATGAATCTGATAATTTCAGTGGCACGAATGAGAAGGATGAAGAAATCATGATGACAACAAGTTCGAGAAGAGGTCCCAGGAAAACACCTCGAAGGTATGCGCAGCCTCATCAGGTTTCCCATGACTCCCCTGAGCATTGCTATCCACCTCAGAACCCATAATACTCTGTCGCTCCACATCAGTATGTTGTCCAGCCACCAAAATACCCCAAAAGGCGAGCACGAGCATCACAAAATCTCCACCAGCTTCCACAAAATTTTCAGGTACCCTATAACCCACATCCAGGCCAGAGGTATAGAGGGGAACAAAAGTTAAAAAGATAATTTTACACCAATAGGAGAGTCCTATGCAAGCTTGTTTGAGAAATTAAAGCATTATGACATGATTGCACCTATTCCTCCAAATCATGTGGACCCACGTGCAAGAAGCTTTGACCCTTCTAAAAGGTGTGAATACCATTCCAATGCCCAGGGGCACAATGTTGAAAGCTGTCGGGATTTGAAAAGAGAAATAGAAAGGATGATCCAGGAAAACCTGATTGTGATCCAAGACAGTGACACCCAGAATATCGCGCAGAATCCTTTACCTGCACATGATGATGCACACTTTGTGGGGATATTGCGTGGTGACAGGGAGTGTGATAATCCTTTCGGGAATTTGCTAACTGAAGTTAATGATTTTGAAATTGGAGAAGGCTCTGCTGATCCTGATGAGCAAATTTGTGGCTAAATGTCAAGCTTAGCAATTGAAAAGTCATTCCCTCCTCACTAGGAAGGAATCTTGGTAGTTTGTTTTGATGTTTTTTCTCTTATCTGGGTTATTTCAGGGTTGTGATCCAGATTTTATTTGTTTTATTGAGTCAAACCCTTCTATCCCTCTATTCTGTTTGTGTGAGTCTTGTCTTTCTGTTCTGTTGTTATTTTCATTAGCCAGGTTATTTAGGGTTGTAACTTGGATTTTAGGTTGTTTGTCTTGTTGTTTACTTAATGAAATACAGTTTGTTCTTTTGTGTCGTTCCATGATTAGTTATTTTTCCGCTAGTCTTAATGACATGACATGCATGCAGAATTTTTGGCCAGATCTTAGAAAATTGATTTAAGTTTGAGTTGGACAACTAAGGAAAATGCATTTTTGAGGATGAATAAAGAGTTGAAATACTTTGGAATTAAGGTAGAGTAAAATTCACCTTCAAATCATTGTGAAGATCGGGCTTGAGGATGTTTAATCAATTGAAGTTTGTTAGAAATTTCGACATTAAGGGACGAAAAGTGTCTTGTGACCATAACACACCAAGAAGACAGACATGTTCGTCAATGCTGTGATTACAAAAAGATACTGTCACAACCCAAATCCCGAACCTGGTCGCGATGGTGCCTCTCGTGAAGACAAGGCCAGCCAGTCTAACCCAATTCGTCCTTTAAAACAATAAGTTAACACAATTATAGTATAAACATGGTTTAATAATACCAAATAGCGGAAAGTATAGATAAAAGTGTGGAAATCCAACCCGACACAGCCCTAACCGGGGTGTCACAAGTCATGAGCAACTAAGAAATCTGAATACAAGTCTTCAGAACACTAAATCCGATACGATAGTTCTACAAACATGAAAATGATAAGATAAGGGAGGCACGGGGCTACGAACGCCAACAGCTACCTCGTAGTCTCGGAATCACTGCCTGAACTAGGAGAATCAGCACTCAGGAGCGGACTCTGCGATGCCTGAATCTGCACACATAGTGCAGGGAGTAATGTGAGTACTCCGACTCAGTAAGTAATAATTATAAATAATGGATGAAAGTATAAAAACACGTAAAGGCACAAAGCAATTCTATATCAAGCAGTAAAATCACTTAAAGCAGTAAATCAGTGAAGAAATCAAATGATATTCCTTTAAAAACAAGTAAAACAGGTAAATAACAAGTAGAAATCCGCCCCTCGGTCACAGTATCAATCGCTCAGAACAGTATCAGCCCCTCGGGCTCACTCTCAGTACAGTATCAGCCCCTCGGGCTCAGTATCAATCACTTAAAATAGTATCAGCCCCTCAGGCTCACTCATAGTATAGTATCAGCCCCTCGAGCTCAGTATCAATCACTCAGAGCAGTATCAGCCCCTCGGGCTCACTCTTAAATCATAATGGGTACCCGCGCTCATTGTGGGTGTGCAGACTCCGGAGGGGCCCCTTATGGCCCAAGCGCTATATCAAGCCACCTCGTGGCATAGAAAGTATCTCATATCACTCAGCATGTCCTCACATATGGCCCTCGACCTCACTCAGTTCAGAAATCATCACAAGCCCTTTGAGCATCAGTAAAACAGTAGTGCTCAGCCCAAACAACATTTGAAAGATCATTTAAGTCTCAAATTCAAGTAAAAGTGGTTGAGTTTGTAAAGCAGTGTAAATCAGTAGGACTGAGTTCAAGTAGTATGTCAAAATAGTGAGGAAACAGTAATAAAAGTCCACAAAGGATTCAAATAGTCAGCACGAAGCCCAAATATGGCAATAAGCTCAAGTCATGATGATAACAATTAAGTCTCAGTCAAATACGCGGTAAAAACATCAATCGGTATGGACCAAGTCACAATCCCCAATAGTAAATGACCCCACGCCCGCCATTAATCGCGTGTCTCACCTCAATATAGCACTACGTTGTGCAATCCAGGGTTTCAAACCCTCAGGACATCATTTACAATCATTACTCACCTCAAGCCGGCCAAAACTCTAGCTCGCTATGCCCTTGCCTCTCAAATCGGCCTCCTCGCGCGTCGAATCTGACCAAAACCACAACGAATACGTCACAATAGGCTAAGGGAACAATACCCAATAAAAAATAATCAAAAAATATCAAAAAACCCGAAATTAACAAAACCCGAGCCTCGGGCCCACTTCTCGAAACTGAGAAATTTTTTCATCATTAGATTCCTTATCTCGCCATGAGTTCATACATATAAAAATCACAAGAATCGGAGTTCAATTGACCCCTCAAATCCCTAATCTTAGCTCTTTTAAGTTCAAGCCCCAACCTCCATTTTTAGTCCATGATTTTTCTTAAATTTCGAGTCTTAATTCATGTAATAACACCATAGGATTGTGTTTTAGGTCCAAAAATCCTTACCTTATCGAAGCTCCTTGAAATCCCTCTTCAAAATCGTCCAAAATTCTCCAAGTCCGAAGTTAGAAATGAGAAACCCTTCAAAATTCGCGAAGAAGAACTTAAATACCTTTTGCCCAGCCATAACCGCATCTGGGTCAAATAGCCGCTTCTGCTGTACCGCTTCTGCGGTTGATACTCTGCATCTACGGAACCTCATTAAGTCCCGCCTGGCCGCATCTGCGGTCCAATAGCTGCATCTGCAGTCCCAGCCAATCCTTGCCTTTTTCGCTTCTGCGACACCGCACCTACGGTCCCCAAACCGCATGTGCGAAAATACCTGAAGCACCAGAAAATCTGCAACAACATAAGTCCAAACTCTTCCGGTTAGCCATCCGAAACCACCCCGAGGCCCCCGGGACCTCAACCAAACACACCAACGCATCTTAAATCATCATTCAAACTTGTTCTAATCATCAAATCACCTCGAACAATACCAAAACCGTCAATTCACATCGAATTCAAGCCTAAGTTCTTCTAAAACTTCCGAAACACGCATTCGACAAAAAACCCGACCAAATCAGCTCCGAACGACCTGAAATTTTACACACGCATCCCAAATCACCTAACGAAGCTGCTGCAACACTTGGAATTCCGTTCCGACACTCGGATCAAAATCTCACCTACCAACCGGAAATCACCAAAATACTAACTTCGCCCAAACAAGCTAATTTCCACATCGGACCTCCAAACCCCCTTTTGATCACGCTCCTAAGTCACAAATCATCCCCCAAAGCTAACCGAATCACCGGAAATCACATCCGAGCCATTTAACTCATAAGTCAACATCTGGTTGACTTTTCTAAACTAAGTCTTCCTTAAAGAGACTAAGTGTCTCATTTCCTACCAAAACCAATCCAAATCGACTCGATCACACCAATTACAGATAATGAAGCATAAATAAGCTGAAAATGGGGAAAATGGAGCGGTAACTCATGAGACGACGGGTCGGGTCGTCACATCCTCCCCAACTTAAATGAACGTTTGTCCTCGAACGACTCAAGAAACATACCTGAAGCCTCAAACAGGTGAGGATATCTGCTCCGCATCTCCCGCTCGGTCTCCCAGGTAGCTTCCTCCACGGGCTGACCTCTCCACTGCACTTTCACTGAAGTTATATCCTTTGATCTCAACTTTTGAACCTGACGACCCAAAATAGCCACTGGCTCCACATCATAGGTCAAATCATTATCCAACTGAACTGTGCTGAAGTCCAAAATATAGGACGGGTCCCCAACATACTTCCGGAGCATAGAAACATGAAATACTGGATGCACACTCGACAAGCTGGGTGGAAAAGCAAGCATATAAGCCACCTCTCCAATCCTCCTAAGTACCACAAAAGGTCCAATGAACCGCGGACTCAACTTCCCTTTCTTTCCAAATTTCATAACACCTCTCATGGGCGAAACCTTCAGCAAGACCTTCTCACTAACTATGTAGGACACATCTCGAACCTTCCGGTCCGCATAACTCTTCTAACATGACTGTGTTGTACGAAGCCTCTCCTGAATCACTTTCACCTTCTCTAAGGTATCCTGAACCAAATCTGTACCCAGTAGCCTAGCCTCGCCAGGCTCGAACCAACCAACTGAAGACCTACACCACCTCCCATACAACGCCTCATACGGAGCCATCTGGATGCTTGACTGATAACTATTGTTGTAGGCAAACTCTGAAAGCGGCAAAAACTCATCCCAAGAACCTCCAAAATCAATAACACAGGCACACAACATATCCTCTAATATTTGAATAGTACTCTCGGACTGTTCGTCCGTCTGAGGATGAAATGTTATGCTCAACTCTACCTGAGTACCCAACTCTCGCTGAAAAGTCCTCCAAAACTGGGAAGTAAACTGAGTGCCTTTGTCTGAAATAATAGACACTGGAACACCATGCAATCGAATAATCTCCCGGATAAAGATCCCTGTCAGCCGCTCCGAAGAATAAGTAGTACACACCAGAATGAAGTGCGCGGACTTGGTCAGCCGATCCACAATCACATAAATAGCATCGAACTTCTTCAAAGTCCGAGGAAGGCCACTCACAAAATCCATAGTAATCCTCTCCCACTTCCACTTAGGAATAACCATCTGCTGAAGCAAGCCACCCGGTTTCTGATGCTCATATTTTACCTGCTGATAATTGAGACACCGAGCTACAAATCCCACAATATCTTTCTTCATTCTTTTCCACCAATAGTGCTACCTCAAATTCTGGTACATCTTCGCGACACCCGGATGGATAGAATACCGCGAGTTATGGGCCTCCTCCAGAATCAATTCTCTAGCCCATCCACATTGGGCACACAAATCCAGCCCTGCATCTGCAACACACCATCATCACCGATGGTCACATCTCTAGCATCATCATGCTGAACTCTGTCCTTAGGGACAAGCAAATGCGGATCATCATACTGGCGCTCTCTGATGTGATCATATAAGGAAGACCGAGAAACCACACATGCCAACACCCGACTGGGCTCCAAAATATCCAATCTCATGAACCGATTCGCCAAGGCCTGAACATCAACTTCAAGGGGCCTCTCCCCAACTGGAATATACGCCAAACTCCCCATACTCATTGCCTTTCGGCTTAAAGCATCGGCCATTACATTGGCCTTTCCTAGATGATACAGAATAGTGATATCATAATCCTTAAGTAATTCCAACCATCTCCGCTGCCTCAAATTAAGATCCTTTTACTTGAACAAATGTTGAAGACTGCGATGATCGGTGAATACCTCACAAGATACACCATAAAATAATGCCTCCAAATCTTCAACGCATGAACTATGGCAGCCAACTCCAAATCATTAACATGGTAGTTCTTCTCATGGGGCTTCAACTGACGAGAAGCATAAGCAATAACTCTACCCTCCTGCATCAATACACAACCAATCCCAACTCTCGAAGCATCACAATACACGGTATATGAACCTGAAGCTGATGGCAAAACCAACATTGGAGTTGTGGTCAAGGATGTCTTGAGTTTCTAAAAGCTCTCCTCACAGTCGTCCGACCATACAAATGGAACACCCTTCTGAGTCAACTTGGTCAAGGGCGATGCGATAGCTTAGAATCCCTGAACAAACCGGCAATAATAGCCTACCAACCCAAGAAAGCTACGAATGTCTGTGGCTGAGGACGATCTGGGCCAACTCTGAACTGCCTCTATCTTCTTTGGATCAACCTGAATACCCTCGTTGGACACCACGTGCCCCAAGAAAGCCACTGAACTGAGCCAAAACTTACGCTTGGAGAATTTTGCATAAAGCTTCTCCTCCCTCAATCTCTGTAATACAACTCTCAAATGCTCCGCGTGCTCCTCTTGACTATGCGAGTACACCAGAATATCATCAATGAATACAATAACGAACAAATCCAGATAAGGTCGAAATACACTATTCATCAAATGCATGAACGCTGCTGGGGTATTGGTCAGCCTGAAAGACATGACAAGAAACTCAGAGTGACCATATCTAGTCCTGAAATCAGTCTTAAGAATATCTGAATCCCTGATCTTCAACTGGTGATAGCCTGAACGGAGACCAATCTTAGAGAACACCCTCACTCCCTGAAGCTGATCAAATAAATCATCAATGCGAGGCAAAGGATACTTGTTCTTAATTGTTACTTTGTTCAATTGCTTATAATCAATGCACATTCTCATCGTGCCATCATTCTTCTTCACAAACAAAATCGGTGCACCCCAAGGTGACACACTAGGCCGAATGAACCCCTTATCTAGGAGTTCCTAAAGCTGTTCTTTCAATTCCTTCAACTATGCTGGTGCCATACGATATGGCGGAATGGAAATGGGCTGAGTGTCGGGCACCAGGTCAATACCAAAATCAATATTCCTATCCGGTGGCATGCCCGACAGGTCTGTAGGAAACACATCAGGAAAATCCCTCACAACTGGGACGGAATCGATACTAGGAGTCTCAGCTCCAACATCCCTCACAAACGCCAAATAGGAAAGACAACCCTTCCCAACCATACGCTAGGCCTTCAAGAAAGAAATCACTCTACTAGGAACATAATCAGTCACACCACGCCACTCGATCCTCGATACACCCGGCATAGCCAAAGTGACTGTCTTGGCATAACAGTCTAGAATAGCATGACACGGAGATAACCAATCCATGCCCAAAATAACATCAAAGTCCACCATGCTCAATAGCAATAGATCAACTCGAGTCTCCAGACTCCCAATAGTCACAACACATGACCGGTACACATGGTCTACAACAATAGTATCGCCCACCGGGGTAGATATGTGGATAGGTAAAGCAAGACACCCTCGGGACGTACCTAAATGATGAGCAAAATATGAGGACACATAAGAATAGGTGGAACCAGGATCAAATAAGATAGAGGCATCTCTGTGGCAGACTAAAATAATACCTGTAATGACAGCATCAGAAGCAATAGCATCGGTCCTGCCTGGAATAGCATAAAAATGGGCCTGGCCACCGCCTGATCGACCTCCACCTCTGGGGCGACCCCTGGCTGCCTGACCTCCACCTCTAACTGGCTGGGCGGGTGCTGAAGTAACTGGAGAAGAAGATGAGGGCGGACCCCTCTGCTGTGATGAACTAGCAGCACGACGAGGACACTGTCTCCACACATGTCCAAACTCTCCACACCCAAAACAACTCCCAGGTGCTGGAGAATGGGACTAAAGGAAACCTCTCGCACCGGAGTGACTAGTTGATCCACTTGGCATGGAAGAACCCTGAATAGACGGGGCACGAGATGAACTCTGAGCTGGAAGGGCACTGAGTGAAGGCTGACCCTACTGAGAACCATGATAACCACGGCCTGAAGATGCCCCACGATACTCGGGACGGTCCGACTGAGCGGGCCTGAAAGAACGGCCTCTACCATGCTGGAACTAGCCCTTAGACGGAGCACACTAAAACTGCCAGAACCTCGAGGCCTCTTGGCCTCCCTCTCCTCTCTATCCTGCTGGTGAGCCGTCTCAATCTTACGAGCGATATGAACCACCTCCTCAAATGAAATACCCAAGAGTCTCTCAGTTATCAGAATACGGAGATGATAGTTAAGGCCATCCACAAACCTCTTGATCCTCTCACTATCTATCGGGACCATCTAGGCGGCATGACGAGCCAACTCAGAAAACCTCGCCTTATACTGAGACACAACCATATCCCCCTGCCGAAGCCACTCAAACTGCCTACGCAGCTCCTCCCTGCGGGACTGCGGTACATACTTCTCCAAGAAGAGAGTGGAGAACTCCTGCCAAGTCAAAGGCACTGCACCTATCGGCCTATGCCTCTCATACGCCTCCTACCAAGTGAAGGCAGCCCAGTGAACTGAAATGTGGTAAATGCCACACTACTAGACTCAAGAATCCCTGCCGTACGGAGCATCCGCTGACACTTGTCGAGAAAACCCTGGGCATCCTCGCCCTCAGCACCACTGAATGAAGGAGGCTGGAGCCTACCAAACCTCTCAAGATGACGCTGCTCATCATCTGGCATAGCTGGAACTACGAACTCCTGAACTGGTGCAACTGGCTGAGCTGGAGGTGCTCCCGGTGTCTGCAATCCCTGCACTACCTGCTCAGGTGTACGAGCAGCAGGGGTCTGATTGCCTCCCCCAGCCTGTGAAGTAGCTGCTGTTGTGGTAGCTGAAACTGCCTGAGCCAGGCCAGTGCAAATCGATAAGATCTGAGCTAGGACCTCCTGAAGACCCGGAATCACGATGGGCACAGCTGGTGTATGAACTGGTGCTGCTGGATCATCCATAGCTGGAGCCTGGTCCTGAGCTGGGGCAGTTGGTGGATCAACAGATGTTGCCCTTGCTGCTCTGCCTCTACCACGACCGCGTATACGGCCTCTGGTGGCCTCAGTGGGTGGTATGGGTGGTTGTCCGCCTCATCCGGTAGCACGAGTCCTCGCCATCTACGAGAAAATAGAATACATAAGTTTAGTTCTCGGACCAACGAGTTCGCACGATAAGAGTTTCAAGAATATGAAGTTTTTCCTAAAGGTTCTGCAGCCTCTCGAGGATAAATACAGACGTCTCTGTACCGATCCCCGAGACTCTACTAAACCTGCTTATGACTCGTGAGACCTAAGTAACCTAGGCTCTGATACCAACTTGTCACAACCCAAGTCCCGAACCTGGTCGTGATGGCGCCTCTCGTGAAGACAAGGCCAGCCAGTCTAACCCAATTCGTCCTTTAAAATAATAAGTTAACACAATTATAGTATAAACATGGTTTAATAATACGAAATAGCGGAAAGTATTGATAAAAGTGCGGAAATCCAACCCGACACAGCCCTAATTGGGGTATCACAAGTCATGAGCAACTAAGAAATCCGGATACAAGTCTACAGAACACTAAATCCGATATGATAGTTCTACAAACATGAAAATGATAAGATAAGGGAGGCACAAGGCTGCGAACGCCAATAGCTACCTCACAGTCTCCGAATCACTGCCTGAACTGGGATAATCAGCACTCAGGAGCGGACTCTGCGATGCCTGAATCTGCACACATGGTGTAGGGAACAAATGTGAGTACGCCGACTCATGTTTAATAATTATAAATAATGGTTAAAAGTATGAAAACACATAAAGGCACAAAGTAATTCTGTATCAAGCAATAAAATCACTTAAAGCAGTAAATCAATGAAGAAATCAAATGATATTCCTTTTTAAAAACAAGTAAAACAGGTAATTTAACAGGTAAATAACAAGTAGAAATCCGCCCCTCGGGCACAGTATCAATCGCTCAAAATAGTATCAGCCCCTCGGGCTCACTCTCAGTACAGTATCAGCCTCTCGGGCTCAGTATCAATCACTCAGAACAGTATCAGCCCCTCGGGCTCAGTATCAATCACTCAAAATAGTATCAGCCCCTCGGGCTCACTCTCAGATCATAATGGGTACCTGCGCTCACTGTGGGTGTGCTGACTCCGGAGGGGCCCCTTACGACCCAAGCGCTATATCAAGCCACCTCGTGGCAACATCACTCGGCACTCGGGCTCACATTACTCAAGCCACCTCGTGGCATAGAAAGTATCTCATATCACTCAACATGTCCTCACATATGGCCCTCGGCCTCACTCAGTCCAGAAATCATCACAAGCCCTTTGGGCATCAGTAAAACAGTAGTGCTCAGCCCAAACAACATTTGAAAGATCATTTAAGCCTCAAATTCAAGTAAAAGTGGTTGAGTTTGTAAAGCAGTGTAAATCAATAGGACTGAGTTTAAGTAGTATGTCAAAATAGTGAGGAAACAGTGATAAAAGTCCATGAAGGATTCAAATAGTCAGCAAGAAGCCCAAATATGGCAATAAGCCAAAGTCATGATGATAACAATTAAGTCTCAGTCAAATACGCGGTAAAAACATCAATTGGGATGGACCAAGTCACAATCCCCAATAGTAAACGACCCCGCGCCCGCCATTAAGCGCGTGTCTCACCTCAATATAGCACTACGTTGTGCAATCCGGGTTTTCAAACCATCAGGACATCATTTACAATCATTACTCACCTCAAGCCGGCCAAAACTCTAGCTCCTTATGCCCTTGCCTCTCAAATCGGCCTCCTCGCGCGTCGAATCTGACCAAAACCACAACGAATACATCACAATAGGCTAAGGGAACAATACCCAACCGAAAACAATCGAAAAATATCAAAAATCCCGAAATTGGTCAAACCCGAGCCACGGGCCCACTTCTTGAAACTCAGAAATTTTTACATCATTAGATTCCTTATCTCGCCACAAGTTCATACATATAAAAATCAAAAGAATTGAAGTTCAATTGACCCCTCAAATCCCTAATCTTAGCTCTCTTAAGTTCAAGCCCCAACCTCCATTTTTAGTCCATGATTTTTCTTAAATGTCCAGTCTTAATTCATGTAATAACACCATAGGATTGTATTTTAGGTCCAAAAATCCTTACCTTATCGAATCTCCTTGAAATCCCTCTTCAAAATCATCCAAAATTCTCCAAGTCCGAAGTTAGAAATGAGAAACCCTTCAAAATTCGCGAAGAAGAACTTAAATTACTTCTGCCCAGGCATAACCGCATTTGCAGTCAAATAGCCGCTTCTGCGGTTGATACTCTGCATCTGCGAAACCTCATTAAGTCTCGTCTGGCCGCATCTGCGGTCCAATAGCCGCATTTGCGACTCCCTATCCGCATCTGCAGTCCCAACCAATCCTTCCCTTTTCCGCTTCTGCGACCCTCAACCCACATCTGCGACACCGCACCTGAGGTCCCCAAACCGCAGGTGCGAAAATATCTGAAGCACCAGAAAATCTGCAATAAACACAAGTCCAAACTCTTCCCGTTAGCCATCTGAAACCACCCCAAGGCCCCCGGGACCTCAACAAAATACACCAACGCATCTTAAATCATCATTAAAACTTGTTCCAATCATCAAATCACCTCAAACAACACCAAAACCGTCAATTCACATCGAATTCAAGCCTAAGTTCTTCTAAAACTTTCGAAACACGCATTCGATCAAAAACCCGACCAAATCACCTCCGAACGACCTGAAATTTTACACACACATCCCAAATCACCTAATGAAGCTACTGCAACTCTTGGAATTCCGTTTCGACCCTCGGATCAAAATCTCACCTACCAACCGGAAATCGCCAAAATACTAAATTCGCCAAAACAAGCTAATTTCTACATCGGACCTCCAAAATTCCTTCTGATCACGCTCCTAAGTCACAAATCATCCCCCGAAGCTAACCGAATCACCGAAAATCACATCCGAGCCCTCTAACTCATAAGTCAACATCCAGTTGACTTTTCCAAACTAAGTCTTCCTTAAAGAGACTAAGTGTCTCATTTCCTACCAAAACCAATCCAAATCGACTCGATCACACCAAGAAGCATAAAGAAGCTAAAAATGCGGAAAACGGAGTGGTAACTCATGAGATGACGGATCGGGTCATCACAGATACTATGTTTGGCATTCTCGAGGTTGGGAGGCCCTTTTTCTGCTACCTAAATACTTTATACCCTTTGTCACCCCTTTGAGCCTGTGTTATTTTCTTTGACCACCCTCTTTTGGAATCAAGTTTAGAGTCAAGAGTCAAAAAAAAACAAAAAAAAAGTCCATGTCCCAAGAGTACAAACTGGGGCAATTCTTAGAAAGTTCAAGTGAAAAAAAATAAAGAAGAAAAGAACTAGCAAAAGTTCCATGCCCCCAGAAAATAGAAGTTGGGGCAACTTGTTTTGAAAACAACAAAAAAAAGACAAAAGGAAAAAAAAAAGATATAGAAAGAAAGATGAAACAAATATAGTTAGGTCAGATGTTTGAACTACGTTCGACTTGATTCCTTAAAAAAAGGATACGTAGGCAGCCTCACGGTTCGGTCCAACCAAATAAGAATTCAAAAAAAAAAAGAAAAAAAGAGAAAAATCCCCAATAGCTAAAACTGGGGCAGAGATTTTATTTCACTTTTGAAAGAGTCGATTCCAAGAGTTGTAAGTCCACAACCCCCTTTACTTTGAGTTTATTTTGAGCCTTCATGACGTCCTTTCTTTCCAACATTATCCAAAATCCTTCCAAATAAAGACCTCCCGATATGCCTTCAAGAATGCCAAGAGAAGCATGCAATGAGCAACGGTTGTCACATGACGTAGAACACCGTCGAATTTCTCACAAAAAGGGAGTGGTGAAGCTGATGCAAAGAATTGTCACGAACAAGCCCGACTTCAAAGCTCATAAGAATGGCAAAAGGGAAGATTGGATTAGTTTGATAGATCAGGCCTTTGAGTCCAAAATGCATGTCATGACCATTAAGTCTAGTTATTGAAAAAAAAACTCTTCCTTCTATCCTTCCGACAAGGGGCATTTCTTGTTAATATTGTTTCTTTATAGCATTGTGTCCTTCCCTCTGAGTCAGTCCTTGTCAAAACAAGCAAGAAAAGATTTCAAAATTTGCTACCAGCTTTTCAGTTGCACAAAGTAAATTTGGCCAGTACACTCGGTTGTTACTGTCAACGTGCCTTGAGGATTCATGCAAAGGCTCCCCCAAAAGACTTTTGTCAGCCTATTTGGCGTAAGCAAAGATAACTTGTGATTCTCTCTGACAGACAAACTGCTCAAAAGCAGGAAGTCATTCAAGATATCAGAAAAGGTCATCTAAGGAAAGATCTCTAGTTGGGATAATGCTGATTGAGCCAGAAATACAATGGTACCGGGTGTGAAACAATTAGGGTTGATGTAGAGCAAAAGTCTCTTGAAGCCGACTCAAGCTGATTGAGCAGAAGCCAAGCTGCCCAAGACTCAAGTCCACAAACCGACCACCATTTTCAAAACTGACAAATTTTCCTTTGTATGAAACAGGAACAAAGCGGTGCAAGGAAAGTGATTCAAAAATAGGGAAAAAATGAAAAAGAAAAAAAAAACAAAAAAAAAATAAGAAATAAGGAAAGACGAGAGGAGCCAACAAAGGGAAGTTTCTCAAATATTTGCCTTTATTTGTCTTGCTATTGTGCATAAAATCTTGCCATTGATCTTCACATTTTTCCTCCTAGGATAAAAGTCCTAGTCTAATGGATTTTTCTCCCAATATAAATCTTAGTCTGATGAATCTTTCTCCTAAGATAGAAAACCTAGTCTGATGAATTTTCTCCTAGGATATAAATCTTAGTCTGATGAATCTTTCTCCTAAGATAACAAAATAGAGGACCTAGTCTGATGAATTTTCTCCTAGAATCAAAATCTTAGTCTGATAAATTTTTCTCCTAAGATAGAAGACCTAGTCTGATGAACTTTCTCCTAGGATCAAAATCTTAGTCTGATGAATCTTTCTCCTAAGATACTAAAAAAAGACCTAGTCTGATGAATCTTTCTCCTAAAATACCAAAAAAGACCTATTCTGATGAACTTTCTCCTAGGATCAAAATCTTAGTCTGATGAATCTTTCTCCTAAGACACCAAAAAAAAAGACCCAGTCTGATGAATTTTCTCCTAGGATAGAAATCTTAGTCTGATGAATCTTTCTCCTAAGATAACAAAAAAAAGGACCTAGTCTGATGAACTTTCTCCTAGGATAGAAATCTTAGTCCGATGAACCTTTCTCCTAGGATACCAAAAAAGAAGTAGAAAAGAGACCTAGTCTTATGAACTTTCTCCTAGGATCAAAATCTTAGTCTGATGAATCTTTCTCCTAAGATAGAAAACCTAGTCCGATGAATTTTCTCCTAGGATAATAATTAAAAAAGGGAAGTCTAAATTCGAAAAAAAGAAGAAGGGAAGTCTGGATTTGAAAAAAAAAGGTCAATTTCTAGTTTTCTTGAAATCAGGGGTCCAGCCTGGAGAATAGGGTCAGTCTTTACTTTAGTCAAGCTTAGTTTATAGTTTTCTGCAAGCTCAATCACTTTTAAGAGACGTACATCCTAGTCTATTTTTTAGTTTACTCATCATTGCATCAATAGTATGAGTGGTTTACAATATTGCTAACAACTCACAAATCTTCCTAGTGCAAACTGGGGCAGAAAATGTCATTTGTTTTGTTGGTTTTGATTGCAGGCACCCACATGGAAAACAAGGGAACACATAAAGTTTCAGCAATCAGGCGCCCACCTGGAAAACAAGAGAAAACGGTTCAAGTTTCGAAGGAAGCCAGGTCAAGTTCAGCAATCAGGCGCCCAACTAGAGAACAGGAAAAGACAGTTCAAGTTTCAAGGAAAAGCAGTTTCGAAAGAAGACAGTTCAAGCTTCAAGGGAAAACAGTTCGAGTTTCAAAGGAAAGCAGTTCAAGTTTCAACGGAAGTCAGTTCAAGTTTTAGCAATTAGGCGCCCACCTGGAGAACAAGAGAAGTTATTTCAGAATTCAATTCAAGTCAGAAGTAGCAGAAGCTCGTGGCAAGAATGCGAGTCAACAATCTGAGATGATCAACAGAAGTAGTCTCAATCCAAAAAAAAAGAAAAAAAAAAGAAAAAGAAAAAATAAGTGAATCCAAAGTGCAGAAGGGGAGAAAGATGTGGACTACTCAAAATGTGATTGAAGTCACAAGCTTTGCATGTCCCGTCTTGATCCGAAAAAGCTGAAAAAGATTGAACCAACACCTGCAGCTAACAAGCATCAAGATTCAGATCAGAGTCCGTATGAAGAACCAACCAAGACTCAAGATCAAGCTTCAGAAGACTCATAGATAAGAATCTTGTAACTCGTAGCTGATAGGGTCAGTTAGTTTTTCTTATTTTTGATTTTGATGTAATAACGGGACCGCGGACTGGAACCTCGGCGGAACGGCACCTCGACCGGCTCTCCACCTCAGTATACTCTATCATTTCACTCACCTCTGAACTACAAATGGCTTGATTCCTTTATAGCCAAGGATATGTAGGCAGCTCATATACCAGGGCTCGGTCACCTTCCCCTTTTCTCTTAGTTTTGGTCTCCTTAAATAAGTGTCGGGTCAAAAAACCTGTCCAGTCGTTCTTTGTCCGAAAACTCTTCGCATTTCCAGTCAAAGAGGGGCAGCTGTAGATATGTGTTTTTTGACCCTCCCCAAGATTTTTTATATTTTAGCACGTAAATATTTAATTGAGGCCTAATATAGCTATTTCGACTCATTTTGACTCTTTTACTTTATTTTATTACAAGAAAAATAAAAATTACAAAAATATATTTTAGTTTATGTATTTTTCACAAATTTAAAAAAAATACAAAAATAGTACCTTATTTTTATCTTTATATAATTTCGAAAACACAAAAATAGTTTCATGTTTAGTTTAATTAATTAGGATTAACTTTGACATTGTATAGTATTTTTATCTTATTTTAAAAGACATTGTATAGTCTAGAGATCCTTTTTGACTCTTCTTTGGGACAAAAAAATAAATAAAAAGATCCTAAGGACTTAACACAAAAGGACGTAAGCACTAATTGGCAAACACACAAAAAATACACCTAAAACCTAGACTTATATAATAGGGCTAACACCTATCAGCTAAGGGACACAAAAAAAATGAATGACTACAATGGATGAACAAAAAGAACGCCAAAAAAAAATCTGAGAGCATCAGCCGCCGTAGAGGACAAATACACGACTCACCCCACCCTCGGATCATCTTCCTCAACACACCCACCCTCACACACACTTGTATACACTTTGTTTAAAGATTCTAAAGCTGGCAACAGATCCATATTACTCTCAAATTGGTCAGTATACATTTTTACACCCTTTCGTTCAAAAAATTGAAATCAAAGATTAGTTTGAATCAATCCAAAGTGGAGGCGCGGAAAGTTGTAGATCTCCCTTTATTTTGCTGCTATCCGAGCTCTTGTTCCTGCTTCTAAACTAGTTCGATTGAGGCACTGTGGGGGTTTCAAAGTTTTGTTGCCGTCCGAGGCGGCTTGTGGTTCTGTCCGGGCTGATCGTTGCCTCAAAATTTGATCGAAGTTGTGGTTTTCTTTTGTTTCGTGTAATTGCCGGAATCTCGTTATTAATCGAAAACTACTTTTCTCAGGTTCGTGCGTTTACTACTCTATCTGCGTTAATTTATTTATAGTGAACAAAAACCTTGAGTGAGACATTGTACGATTGATCGAATTCTCAATTTCTAGTGATTCTGAGTGTTAACACTTTGTTTGTGGATATTGAAGACAATGTAGATTTGATTGAGTGTTTCTTGGGTTGCCATAATATTTTCTAATTCCTTGACTTTTGGTTGTTGGGTTAATAAGAGTTTTGTGGTCACGATTATATGTTGAAGTCGTTTGCTCTAATATCTGTGTTATTGCATCGTAAAACAAGTGAAAATGATAACTGTATATAACTAAGAAATAATGCTAAATAGATGACTACATGCCTCTGTTCTTTATAAAAGTTGTGCGAATGAAGTAAATTTTCTTTGCAATTTGTTTCATTTAGTTGGTTTAGCTAGCAATTTTTAGTTCATATGATCATGTCGTTTATCTCAAATTAGTTTTAGGAGATTAATTAATTCAAAAGCATCGTAGTCTGCTTTAGTTAAGTAAAAATCCTTTTAAAATAATTCGAGGCGTGTGTGCCAAATAAAATCTCAAAATGCATGGCCCTCATTTAATTTATATTTGATTCCTTAGAATTCGAGGCGTGCCACCTAGTGGAATTTCCATGGCCCTCGCAAAGTTAAAAATGCGTAGTCGCTTTAGGCACGTTATTTTAATAATATTACCTTCCTAAACTCGGGTGCGCATTTCATGTGACCTAAATCCAAATCTTAACAACGTCAAATAGAATATGTCTCAGACTGCGGGTGCATTTCATGTGGCGTGATTAAAAGATGTGTTTTGGCTGACGTTGAAATCTTTCTTAAAATGAATAAAAGCGGTTATAAAGTTAAAATTCACATAGGTTCAAAATGTTCTAAAATCAGATAATAGGCCAATAATAACAGTTGAGCGACCGTGCTAGAACCACGGAACTCGGGAATGCCTAACACCTTCTCCCGGGTTAACAGAATTCCTTATATAGAATTTCTAGTTCGCGAACTTCAAAAGAAGAGTCGAATTTTCTCGATTTGGGATTTTAAAATAAACCGGTGACTTGGGACACCAAATAAACTATCCCAAGTGGTGACTTTGATAAATAAATAATCCCATTTTGAATAATGTCACTTAAATTATAAAAACTCCCTTATATCCCCTCTCGGGTGGTAAAAAGGAGGTGTGACAATTACGTCATAATGTAAAGCTATGTGTATCACAAATAAAAAAAATAATTTACTAAATTTAATTTATTATATCAGGATTGTACACTTCCAGTACAAAATAGAGGACATCTCCATTAGGATATACATGAGAAATTCGAGGTACGCTTTGGTGAATGACGTGTCGTTTGAAAAGCAATATAGACACTAGTATACTAGATTACTATGAAATCCAAATTAGTATCCACAAAATATAGAATCCTATGAATTGACTGAAAATGTAATTATTACTGTGACACAACTCCCAACGTATAATATAATTTGTGGTTAAAAATGCATAAAAGACTGCACCCAATGGTTACTTGTATGTGATGTCATCATAATAGATATTATATCTGGATTGTACATTTCCAGTATAATACACAAGAGATTAGTGAATGGTGCGTCATTTGAAATGATATATCTCCAGTAGCATATACAGGAGGAATTCAAGGTACGCTTTAGTGAATGTCGCGCCGTTTGAAAAAGGAATATAGACTCCAGTATACTGGATTAGTATAAAGCTGTAAAATTATGAAATCCAAATTACTATCTCTAAAATAAAGACTCCTATAAAATGAGTGAAAGGTAATTATTATTGTGAAACAATTCCCAACGTATAATGTGAGAATCAAAATAAGAACTACATCTAAGTAAAAAAAATCTGGATTTACACATCCAGTACAATATACGAAAGATTATGGTTTCGCATTATATATCTCCAGCATAATATACAGGAAAACATAATTAAATTATTTTATTTTCCACAAAATAGTTCTAGATACAAATTTTCCACTATTTTACACTTCTCCATTATAATATACTGGTATATAACGCTTTATAAGTAGGATTTCCACAAAAATAATTAAATCGGTGACGAGAATCTAGATTGTGCAAATCCAGTATATAATTCTGGACATTATGCTTTTGCATGATATTTAACCAGTTTATGAACTGGTTGGCCTTGTCTTCACGAGAGGCGCCATCACGACCGGGTTCAGGGTTAGGGTCGTGACATGGACGTGAATAATCCGGAATTTTTTACCCTAAATTTGACCAATTTTTGTTACTCTCTATAAAATATGCTGGAAATGCTATTTATGAAGGGATATAACCCAGTATATTATAATAGGTAAGTGTAAAACAGTAAAAACTTTGTATCTAGAATAATTTACTGCATTTAAATAATTTAAAAATTTGTGTTCCAGATTTAAACAATATTGTGCAATTCAATAATTAAAAAATTTATTTCCTGTATAGTATGGTGGAGATATACCATCTTAAGAATAATATCCAATAATTAGGGACAAAGGACAATTTATATCCATAATAAATTATTGGAATTAGGGACATGAAATATTTTGCTTCCTGTATATTCTGCTGGAGATATACACTGTGAAAGCATAATATCCAGTATTTTATACTGGATAGTCACAAGCCAGATTTGTTTTTCGTATAATATCCAATATTTTCTATGTTGGAGTTGTCATTTTTGCATAATTTCCGGAAAATATTTTGATATTATGTCCATCATATTCAATAATATCAGAAACATAAAAGAAATATTACAAAAAACAATCACAGATAAACATAGTAGAAGATAAAGAGCACCCAAAAGAAAGGAAAAGCCACACAAAACTAAAGAAAACAAAAACACATAACAAAAACATTAAAAAGGATTAAGCAACTCTAAGAATCATCTGTCTCATCAGAATAATACTCCTCAATTTCTCGATATATCTCACCATCATCCGAATCAGAGATAATTATAGGATACTCTTGGTAAAATACCACAAAGCCTCACGAGATCATTCTTCAACATGTTGAAATCATAACGCAACTGATTTTGTTCAATCACTATTCTGTCCATAAGATGAGGAAGATTCTTTAAGGTATATTCGAGCTTTGCACAGTCGTCCCTATTGGGATACTTAAAAGAATCAAAGTTCTGGACAACCTTATCGAACGAGGTTGAATAATCTTCAGAACTGTGTTCTACGTTCAGCATGTTCTGGAATGATTCATCAGCAAAAAACTGAGGTCTTATTTTTTCTCAATTAGCCTTTATTTGCTCCCACTTTTGCATAATATTATCCATTAGTGCTTTACTATCCCAATCAGACTTTACTCTCCCAATCAGAGAAATGTAACTTTTTGCACATTTCAAGAAAAGTAGGTAGTAAAATACGACAAGTCATAAATGTAAATAGAAATGTAAGTTCAGATTAATAAAATCAACAGTTTTTATATAATAAAAAAATAAATTATATAAAAAATAATGTCCAGTATATTAAACTGATCAACATAAAAATAGTCTGAACATGATTTAAAAAATACTAAATAGCGGAAATATCGTTAGCAATGCGGAAAGTTCAACCCCAAACAGCCCTAACCGGGGTGTCACAAGTCACGAGCATCTACTAGGGTATAAATACAATTGAAAGTCTGGGTGTACAAATACAGACTAATGAATGAAGAGAGAGAGAGAGAGAGAGAGAGAGAAGCAGTGATGCGAACGCCGGAAGCTACCTTGCTAAACTCCGATGACTTCGCCTCTGATCAGCCAAAACCCGCTATCGGGTGTATAAATACCTGAATCTGCACACAAGGTGCAGGAAGTAAAGTGAGTACTCCAACTCAGTGAGTAATAATCATAACTAAAGTCTGAATGGTAAGAAATCACGTAAAGCATACCAAGATGTTGTATAGAAGCAGTTCAAAAACCAGTAAGAAAGCAGTGAAGCTATAAAATCTCTTTAAACATCTTAGCTCAGTTTAAACTTCTTTGAAAATGGCTTTTTCAACAGTACGCAAATGAATACAAAATAGTTAGTGCAGATAAGCACAAAAATCCGCCCCTCGGGCACAAATAACATAGTTTAACATGTAAATAATAGGTAAATATGAAAGATAAACACATAAAGGTTCGCCCCTCGGGCTCAATGTCAACAACTCTGCCCCTCGGGCAATATCTCAGAATAATACAAACCCCTCGGGCAATCACATAGAACGGTACCAACCCCTCAGGCAATCACATAGAACAATATCAGCCCCTCGGGCTATCACATTGAACAATATCAGCCCCTCGGGCTATCATATAGAACAATATCAGCCCCTTGGGTTATATCTCACATCACAATGGGTACCCGCACTCACTAGGGGTGTACAGACTCCGGGAGGAGCCCCTTACGGTCCAAACGTAATATCAATCCATCTAGTGGCATCAAATCTAGGCCCTCGACCTCATATCAGTCAAGCCACATCGTGGCGTATATATCTCAGGCCCTCGACCTCATAAACAATATCAACAAGCCACCTCGTGGCGTACATATCTCAGGCCCTCGGCCTCAAATCAGCATCAGTGTTTCCCCACAACTAGTCCCTCGGCCTTACTCAGCCAAAAATACTCACCAGCCCCTCGGGCATTAGTAAAACAGTACTTCTCAACCCAAAACATCATTTAAAATATCATTTAAGTCTCAAAACGGAGTAAAAATGGCTGAGTAGTAAAACATTGGAAATTAACATGACTGAGTTCAATTAATAAGCCAAAACAGTGAGGAAATAGTAATAAAAATCCCCGAAGGATTCAAATAGTTGCCACGAATCCCAAAATGGCAATCAACCCAAATCATTATGATAACATATAAGTTTCAGTCAAATACGCGGTAAAATCATCAGTCGGGATGGACCAAGTCACAATCCCCAATAATACACGACCCCACGCTTGTCATCAAGCGTGTGCTCACCTCAATATAGCACTACAATGTGCAATCCGGGGTTTCAAACTCTCAGAGCATCATTTACAATCATTACTCACCTCGAACCGGCTAAATCTCTAGCTCGCGGCGCCTTTACCCCTCGAATTGGCCTCCACGCACATCGAATCTATCCAAAATCAGAACGAATACGTCACAATATGCTAAGGGAACAAAGCCCAAGCGAAAACAATCAACAAAGGGCGCAATTCCCAAAATTACCAAAACCCGAGCCTCGGGCCCATGTCTCGAAATTTGAAAAATTCACAAAACTAGAATCCTTATACTCTCACGAGTCTAACAATACGAAAATTATCCAATTCCGATACCATTTGGTCCTTCAAATCATCATTTTACATTTTTGAAAGATTTCACAATTTTCTTCCCAAATTCCATCCCATGTCACGAATTAAATGAGGAATTCAATTATAGATTCATGTACTCTAGCCAAATCTGAGTTAGAATCACTTGCCCCGATGAATTTCTTGAAAAACCTTCGAAAAATCGCCAAAATCCGAGCTCTCTAGGTCAAAATATCAAATAAAAACCAAAACCTCGTATTTATAGAGTACCCCACAGATTTCCACCTTCGCGGACCGCACAAAATCGACCGCGGTCCGCATAAAACTAGCGCGGTCTGCACAAAAACGACTGCGCCCGCACAACTTTCCTTTGCAGTGACAGGCTTTAGTATTTTTGCCATAACTTTCGCTACAGATGTCCAAATTGTGATATCTTTACCTTTTTGCAAAACTAGATATAAAGGGCTACAACTTTCGCTTTTGAATCATCTCAACATTCCTTGTAAGTAAAAAAATATGAGCTTCCGAAGTAGGACCAGTGAAAAGTTCTCCACCGCGGCCGCACAAAATTTTGTGCGGTCCACACAGCACCTACCGCGTCCGCACTTCTTTTTGTGCGGTCCGCACAACACATACCGTGGCCGCACTTCTTTTTGAGCAGACCGTGCGGGTGGGTTCTGAGGCCTGCAACCCTTCTGGACCTGCTACAACTATGATTTTCGGCCTAAAACATCCCTGAACCTACCCGGAACTCTCGGAACTTCAAACCAATTGTACCAACACATCCCATGACATCGTTCAAACTTGTTCAAAACTTCGACACGCTCATAACAACATCAATCACCAATTTAACATAGGATTCAAGCCTAAAAACTCCAAGAACTCTTAAATTATGTTTTCGATCAAAAAGTCTATCAATTCTCGTCCGAATAACCTGAAATTTTGCGCGCACACATTCCAAATGACACAATGAAACTACTGCAACTCTCGGAATTTCATTCCGACCCTTATATCAAAATCTCACCTATCAACCGGAAAGCGCCGAAATCTCAATTTCGACAATCCAAGCCTAAACCTTCCACGGACTTCCAAAATGCATTCCGATCACGCTCCTATGTTCCAAATCACCTAACGGAGCTAACCAAATCATAAAAATTTCAATACGAGTTCATATACAAACAAGTCAAATATTGGTCAAACCTTTCAAATTTTAAGCTTTCAACTGAGACGGTTCTTCCAAATTAAATTCTGATTAACTTGAAACCTAACACCAATGATTTACATAAGTTATATTGCATCACACAGGGCAAGTCATGCCCGAGAACTGGCAAGCGAAATGCAAAAGCTCAAAACGACCGGTCGGGTCATTACATCCTCCCTCACTTAAACATACGTTCGTCCTCGAACGTGCCTAGAGTTGTTCCAAAATCCAACCAATTGCTGAATAACCTCACTATGCACATACCCGGGGGTGATCCCACATCACCCTATTTCACATAGGTTCGATAACACAATATAACTGAAATTTCACAATCCACCCTAGTCCATAAACCATAGAACCACATTTCCTCTTCTAAAATCATCAACACGATCAGAATCTCACATTTATACTGTGAATAAGTCCGAACAAGCTGTAACAAACCATATATGCTATCTATGGTGCAATCACCTGATATACCACATAACTCAACATCTGTAGTGATAACTTCTAACCACAGCAGCTGCACACAACATCCGCATACCGATAAAAAAAACTCTTATCAACTAAAGTCTCATCCCAACACTTTCATATGCTGCCAATGATCACTAAGACACGTGGTACGCCATAACCATTTTCCAAATTAACCATTCATGAAGCCACTTCTTCCTTGGCAAATACCACAACCAATTTCTGAATCGAAGCTCAATACTATCCTTCCAACATGCTGAAATCGCATCCGTTCGTATTTATTAATGATCCCCAACGATCTCCTCTAATCCAACACATTACTCTGGTGACATGACACATCCATACAGGCCTAAGCCACAACTTGCACAATACACGCACCAATACGCAATAGTCCGAACATACTCAAATCATGAAAATGACTCAAATGAAAGAGTTGTACCTCAAGTTCACCAGTACCACCACAACACAAGACTGAGAACTCGTCTCACATCATAGGAACAGAACACACGAATCTAACCTGCAAGGTCATACCTCCACATAACTTCGCTGCGATGTGCGATCATATCCAACACTGCTCCACATGAACCACCTTAAGTCACTATGCTCGAAATCGACAACCACGCACAATTCGATGTCTAGAACCAAAGAAAATAATCATACCCACGGTGAAACAAATAACATACACCACAATAACCCGAAAGGACATAACCGATACGACATTCACCGAGCAATACCCAATCACTCTTCCCACTCGACTTCCACCATGAAACCCCAATAGAACCGCACCATATGTGCCCATAACCAACAAATCGTAACATCTCACAACAAAGAAAGGTAACTCATGGATCTCCCCAGATTACTAATAAGCTCAATAACAATCAAATCAACATACCCCTCAACAGTACAATTCAGAGCCAACCAAGCCGGCTCAAATTAGAACACGCATCCACATTGGCCTGCCAACGAGCTCCTTATCACAAAAATCCTGGAGTTGCTCTTCAACTCCTTTAACTCTATCAGTACCATACGATATAGTGCCTGGCATCAAATCAATACCGAAATCAACAACCTTGCCCGACGACATGCCCGGCCACAAGAAACAAATCCAAAAAGTCCCTCACCACCGGAACTAAATCAATGGTAGGAGCCTCTGCACTGACATCTATCAGAAAAAAACCCAACTAAGAAAAACAATCCTTCCCAGTTGCCCGCTGGGTCTTCGAAATATAAAACAACTCCACTAGGACATAATTCGTCGAACCTCGCCACTCAATCTATGACATTTCCGCCATGGCCAACGGCGTCGCCTTAGCGCAATAGTCCAGAATAACACCACACAGAGATAAACAATCTGAACCCAATATCACATCCAAAATATAACATACCAAGAAACAAAAGATCCGCTCGGGTCTCCAAATACCAATAGTCACTAAACAGTGCCGATACACACGACTCACAACAGCCTGAATGTGAGAACTTCCCGTCTCCAACTCCATATGGCCCATGAATCAACATATCTGGTCCCAATTCCGTCGTCTGAATACATACCACACCTCAAATACCCAATTATTCCACGAGAGAAAATCTAGAATTCCTCTATGCCACCAAGCAAACTCGAATATCAGCAGTCGATCTAACAAGAAAATGCCGCAATACTACCGAAGTATCATCAACTTAATCACATTGCCCTTTCTGAAACATATGCCCTCGTCAAATCACCCCAAATTAGCAATACCATTTCCTTAATCATCCGAAGACCCTTTCTCTAATTATCTGAAGCTTGTTCCTCTAATTATCTGAAACTGCCTGCCGCCTAAGAGTTGTGACCTTCCTTTTAGAACCGAACCGCAACCTTACACACGCGATTCTCAATCCTTCAAAACATACCGCATAACCCGTACCATCCTAGGATAACCATGAGAACTTCATATACCTTCTGAACCATAAGCAACTATGCATTCCACTAGCCAAGAACTCCCCATTGATCCCATCTAGAAGAGAACCACTATACTTCCTATGTTCCTCACGCCAATAGGAAAAATATACCTCTCTAACTGTGGTGGAAACCATCTAGAACTCCCCGAATTCCTTTTGCACAACACTACCTCGTCAGGACTGAATCCTTCTAACTCAACCGAGCTACGCATGTCACCAAAACCTAAAAGAATTGCCGCAAAACACCTGCAGAGACTCTTACCTCGAAAACACCCAAGGAACTAATCATATCCTTACCATACCGATCTGGCCTACTACCACTCTATCACATCTATTCGAGTTTCCCTATGATCTACCATTGGCTTGACACTTCTTCTTGCTACAACGCCACAATTCCTCAACCCTGACTCACCACGCGAGACCCAAACATGAAACCACACTGTCTAAGGCTCATAAACCGCTGAGTACTCTCTTAAATATTTTTAAAAGCACCACGTTTAAAATACCTACCCCGAAGGGACTTCCTGCGAATATGGAACTATTACCTTCCTAATACTGATATATAGAATCCCATAGTTAATGTAGAAAGTACCACAAGTCTTGACATCTTCCAAATGAAAACTCAGTTCCTAACCACATATACAACTTTAAAATACCCAATTGCTACATGTAGAATCTTGAACACATTAGAACCATTCTCGAGAGTCATTCACTCTATTCAAACTGCAATTAGTCTGATCAAATGAACCGAACAACTCGTGCCTCATTGGCACTCCGACAACGGAGAATGTAACCTCATCCCAATACAACCAAGAAACTTCCTACGCTATGCACCGAGCATTCTTGCCAATAACAACTCAAGACATCACGTGATTGTCACACACCTATGAAGCATAATATAATCTTCGTCAAAATTTTCCTTTACTCGAGCCATCCTCGGTCTCAATTTTCGCAAGCCATAACTGATTCACCAGCACGCCTCAAACTGGAACCAACCTAGAACTTAACCGTGCAATCGCCTAATCAATAGCAGGCTCCCCCACTTGGCTCGAAGCCATAGATCAGCACACACTCAATAACTCATAACGATTATACTCTATTGATGCCATGATACCATAGTGAGATTAAACTCAAATCTTTTATAAGCCTGTGAAAACACAGATCATCTAGAATTTTAACTCTTCTGCAAATCTCGCATTCCACTCTCGCAACAGTTACACCCACTCTCTAAGCAACCCAATTTAAATTGCAACACATATCCTTCACTCGCAAATGAGATCTTCTAACAGACACATAAGGATTGTACAACCTCAGAACATTTCGCAGGAGACAACCCACCTGTTTTGCCTCTAACTAACATTTCTGTATACCTTCCACCGTCATAAACTGTATGCAGTCACTTAGTCTTCCTGAGTCGAACTCATACCGCAACATGAAATTTACTTCACTCACAACTGGGAAACATGAAAAGATCCTTCACACACCCATAACTCGGGGCAATACCTCGAATCAAGATGGAATTCAAGCACCTAATAGTTCTTCTATCCTCTATCAGACCTTCTCGTCACTTCCAAATCATGTGGATACATCTCGCGGTACTACCATACTCATCACATAGTTATCCATCCATCACTTCCACTAGTAGGGACAATACCGAACATATACATTCAAAAATACTTGCTCACACAATCAGCACCTTGGTGCTCAAGCTATAGGCAAAGATCCGACCTCAAGTCCTCCAAACTGGACCAACATCAACTCACAGAGATCACATCTCGCCCCTCGATCAGGGAATCACAAGCCATCGAGGCACATTAGATACTGAGCGCTCATGCGCGCATACGAACGCGTGGAAGGAATTCAAGAGTTACTTTTCAAGCTGAATCAAGGACGCACGATTAGAATTCAAGAATGTGAAGTTTTCCTAAAGGTTGTGCAGCCTCTCGAGGATAAATACAGAAGTCTCCGTACCGATCTGTGAGACTCTACTAAACCTGCTCATGACTCGTAAGACCTATGTAACCTAGGCTCTGATACCAACTTTTCACGACCCTAACCCCGAACCTGATCGTGATGGCGCCTCTCATGAAGACAAGGCCAGCCAGTTCAACCCAACTCAATTTTTAAAGCAGTTAATCAACATAAAAATATTCTGAACATGATTTAAACAATACTAAATAGCAGAAATATCGTTAACAATGCGGAAAGTTCAACCCGACACAGCCATAATCGGGGTGTCACAAGTCACGAGCATTTACTAGGGTATAAATACAACTGAAAGTCTGGGCGTACAATACAGACTAATGAATGAAGAGAGAGAGAAGCAGTGTTGCGAACGCCAGCAACTACCTTGCTAAACTCCGATAACTCTGCCTCCGATCAACCAAAACCCGCTACCAGGTGTATAAATACCTGAATCTGCACACAAGGTGCAGGGAGTAAAGTGAGTACTACAACTCAGTGAGTAATAATCATAACTAAAGTCTGCATGATAAGAAATCACGTAAAGCATACCAAGATGTTGTATAGAAGCAGTTCAAAAACCAATAAGAAAGTAGTGAAGATGTAGAATCTCTTTAAACATCTTAGCTCAATTTAAACTTCTTTGAAAATGGCTTTTTCAACAGTACGCAAATGAATGTAAAACAGTTAGTGCAGATAAGCACAGAAATCTTCCCCTCGGGCACAAATAACATAGTTTAATAGGTAAATGACAGTAAATATGAAAGATAAACACATAAAAGTTCGCCCCTCGGGCTCAATGTCAACAACTCTACCCCTTGGGCAATATCTCAGAACAATACCGGCCCCTCGGGCAATCACATAGAACGGTACCAGCCCCTCGGGCAATCACATAGAACAATATCAGCCCCTCGGGCTATCAGATAGAACAATATCAGCCCCTCGGGCTATCATATAGAACAATTTCAGCCCCTCGGGCTATATCTCACATCACAATGGGTACCCGCGCTCACTAGGGGTGTACAAACTCCGGGAGGGCCCCCTTACGGCCCAAGCGCAATATCAAGCCATCTCGTGGCATCAAATCTAGGTCCTCGGCCTCATATCAGTCAAGCCACCTCATGGAGTATATATCTCAGGCCCTCGTCCTCATAAACAATATCAACAAGCCACCTCGTGGCGTACATATCTCAGGCCCTCGGCCTCAAATCAGCATCAGTGTTTCCTCACAACTAGGCCCTCAGCCTTACTCAGTCAGAAATACTCACAAGCCCTTCGGGCATTAGTGAAATAGTATTTCTCAGCCCAAAACATCATTTAAAATATCATTTAAGTCTCAAAACGGAGTAAAAATGGCTGAGTAGTATAACAGTGGAAAATAACATGACTGAGTTCAATTAATAAGTCAAAACAATGAGGAAATAGTAATAAAAATCCCCGAAGGGTTCAAATAGTTGGCACGAAGCCCAAAAATGGCAATCAGCTCAAATCATGATGATAACATATAAGTTTCAGTCAAATACGCGGTAAAATCATCAGTCGAGATGGACCAAGTCACAATCCCCAATAATACACGATCTCACGCTCGTCATCAAGCGTGTGTCTCACTTTAATATAGCACTACGATATGCAATCCGGGGATACAGACCGTCAGAGCATCATTTACAATCATTACTCACCTCGAACCGGCTAAATCTCTAGCTCGCGACGCCTTTGCCCCTCGAATTAGCCTCCACGTGCGTCGAATCTATCCAAATTCAGAACGAATAGGTCACAATATGCTAAGGGACCAAAGCCCAAGCGAAAACAATCAACAAAGAGCGTGATTCCAGAAATTACTAAAACTTGAGCCCCGGACCCACATCTCTGAATTTGACAAAATTTATAAAACTAGAATCCTTATACTCTCACGAGTCTAACCATACGAAAATTATCCAATTCTGATATCATTTGGTCCTTCAAATCATCATTCTACATTTTAGAAAGATTTCACAATTTTCTTCCCAAATTCCATCCCAAGTCACGAATTAAATGATGAATTCAATGATAGATTCATGTACTCTAGCCAAATCTGAGTTAAAATCAGTTACCCCGATGAATTTCTTGAAAAACCTTCGAAAAATAGCCAAAATCCGAGCTATCTAGTTCAAAATATCAAATAAAACCCAAAACCTCGCATTTATAGAGTACCCCACAGATTTTCACCTCCGTGGACCGCACAAAATCGACCGCGGTCCGCACAAAACCAGTGCGGTCAGCACAAAAACGAACGCGGCCGCACAACTTTCCTCTACAGTGACAGGCTTTAGTATTTTGGTCATAACTTTCACTACATATGTCCAAAGGGCTACAACTTTTGTTTTTGAATCATCTCAAAATTCCTTGTAGATCAAAAGATATGAGCTTCCGAAGTAGGACCAGTAAAAAGTTCTCCACCGCGGCCGCACAGCATTTTGTGCAGTCCGCACAGTACCTACCGCGACCGCACTTCTTTTTGTGCGGTCCGCACAGCACATACCGCGGCTGCACTTCTTTTTGTGCGGACTACGCGGGTGGATTCCGAGGCCTGCAACCCTTCTGGACCTGCTACAGCTATGATTTTCGGCCTAAAACATCCCAGAACCTACCCGGAACTCCCGGAACTTCAAACCAATTGTACCAACACATCCCATGACATCGTTCAAACTTGTTCAAAGCTTCATAATACTCGCAACAACATCAATCACCAATTTAACATAGGATTCAAGCCTAAGAACTCCAAGAACTCTTAAATTATGCTTTCGATCAAAAGGTTTATCAATTCTTGTCCGAATGACCTGTAATTTTGCACACACACATCCCAAATGACACAATGAAACTACTGTAACTCTTGGAATTCCATTCCGGCCCCTATATCAAAATCTCACCTATCAACCGGAAAGCGCTGAAATCTCAATATCGCCAATCCAAGCTTAAACCTTCCACAGACTTCCAAAATGCATTCCGATCACGCTCCTAAGTCCCAAATCACTAACGGAGCTAACCAAATCATAAAAATTTCAATCCGAAATCATATACAAACAAGTCAAATATTGGTCAAATCTTTCAAATTTTAAGCTTTCAACTGAGACTGTTCTTCCAAATTAAATTCTGATTAACCTGAAACCCAACACGAACGATTTACATAAGTCATATTGCATCACACGGGGCAAGTTATGCCCGAGAACTGGAGAGCGAAATGCAAAAGCTCAAAAGGACCGATCGGGTCGTTACAGTCCAGTATTAAATACAGGACATTATGTTTTAACAATGTATACGTCCAGTATCATCTAAAGGAAATAAATATATAAAATTATTTAATTCCACTAAATTGTTCTAGATACCAAGTTTCCACTATTTTTCACTTCTCCATTATAATATACTGGCTTATATCCCTTGCTATAAGTAGCATTTCTAGCATTTTTTATAGGGAGTATCCAAAATTGGTCAAATTTAGCGTAAACAATTCTGTATTTTTCAAGTCCAGTATTAAATACGGGATATAGTAGTTTAACAATATATAATTCTAGTGTAATATACAGGAAACAAAATATTAATTTATTTAATTTGAGTAAATTTTTCTAGATACCAAGTTGCATATATGAAATCTAACGTAATATATATTAAAATACACCATAAAAATATAAACTTATGTTTATATATATTTTAATATATAAAAAATATATATTAAAATACACCATAAAATATAAAAAAATATGTTTTACACTTCCCTGTTATAGTATACTGGTTTATATCCCGTCATAAGTAGCATTTCCAACATATTTTATAGGGAGTAACCAAAATTGGTCGAATTTAGGGTAAAATATTCCGGATTATTCACGTCCAGTATTAAATACAAGACATTATGGTTTAAACAACGTATACGTCCAGTGTAATATACAAGAAATAAATATATTAAATTATTTAATTCCAATAAATTGTTCTAGATGCCAAGTTTACACTATTTTTCACTTATCCATTATAATACACTGGATTATATCCCTCCATAAGTAGCATTTCCGGCATTTTTTATAGGGAGTAACTAAAATTGGTCAAATTTAGCGTAAAAATTTTGTATTTTTCACGTTCAGTATTAAATACTGGACATTACGTTTGAACAATATATACCTCCAGTATAATATCCAGGAAACAAAATACTAAATTATTTAATTCCAGAAAATTATTCTAGATACCACGTTTCCACTATTTTCCATTTCTCCATTATAATATACTGGTTTATATCCCTTCATAAGTAGCATTTCCAGCATATTTCATACGGATTAATCAAAATTGGTCGAATTTAGCGTAAAAAATTCCAGATTATTCACGTCCAATATTAAATACAGGACATTATGGTTTAACAATGTATACGTACAGTGTAATATACAGGAAATAAATATATTAAATTATTTAATTCCAGTAATTTGTTCAAGATGTCAAGTTTACACTATTTTCCACTTCTCCATTATAATACACTGGCTTATATCCCTCCATAAGTAGCATTTCCAGCATTTTTTTATAGGGAGTAACAAAAATTGGTCAAATTTAGCGTAAAAAATTATGTATTTTTCACGTCCAATATTAAATACTGGACATTATGTTTGAACAATATATACCTCCAGTATAATATCCAGGAAACAAAATATTAAATTATTTAATTCCAGAAAATTATTGTAGATACCACGTTTCCACTATTTTCCATTTCTCCATTATAATATATTGGCTTATATCCCTTCATAAGTAGCATTTCCAGCATATTTTATAGGGAGTAACCAAATTGGTCGAATTTAGGGTATAAAATTTTGGATTATTCACGTCCAGTATTAAATATAGGACATTTTGGTTTAACAATGTATACCTCCAGCATAATCTACAGGAAATAAATATATTAAATTATTTAATTCTAGTAAATTGTTCTAGATACCAAGTTTTCACTATTTTTCATTTCTCCATTATAATATACTGCCGTATATCCCTCCATAAGCAGGATTTCCATAATTTTTATAGGGAGTAACCAACTATGGTCAAAATTAGCGTAAAAAATTCTGTATTTTTCACGTCCAGTATTAAATACGGAACATAGTGGTTTAACAATATATATCTCTAGTGTAATATACAAGAAACAAATTTTATATATATATATATATATATATATTAAAATACACCATAAAAAATATAAACTCGAATGCATTGATATTTCTTTCAATAATAAATAGCTTGAATTGCATTATATAAAACTGGACAGTAAATATCCAGTATAAATTACAGGATAATATGCTTTACAAAAGTTATTTCCATTTTAATGTAAAAGGAAGCAAAAGTAATAGATATCCAACATAATATAAAGGAAGCAAAACTATTTTATCAAGTTATTTACACTGGAGAATTACCAAATGCTAAAGGATATTTACAAAAGTTATTTCCATTCTCTCCATAATCATCAGCAACCATCTCTGGAGGAGTTGAATACCCTGATTTGTGTTTCCAATCTGCATGTCCCCATAGACTAAAACTAAGATACTCACGATAATATTTGATTGTATTGGGCACAAATTTCATAACATCTTGACCTTGCATCAACATATCAACATACCTTACAAGAAATGCACCACAATTTTTGTTTCCTATCTGTTTTGGTGATTCTTTCCAGCTAACCACAAATGGTTCATACACATACCCAAATGTAGGATGCAAGTCGCCAAATCCAAAACGCTCCAAAATCACAGGAATAAAATGCTGATAAGCAATACGCTGCTCCTTTATAATATCATACTCATCTCCCTTGTATACCGAATCATATACATCTATGGTCTTCTTATTCAAGTTTAATACTGCCAGAAAATAATGAGTGCAAGAATCTAATGGAATTTCACCATTTACCAATGTTGCAGGAAGTCGAATTGGACAGAAAACTTTTTGAACAGATGACCATGGAATACCACATTTACGATTTTCACCCAATATGTACTGACAAAGCCCAAATCTCAATCCAGAAGGGTCATTCCAAAATTCAAATTCATTCCAGTCTTCTAGATGAACATTCTAGTCCTTAGATGCAAATTTCAAAGTGTCGTTAAAGTCCACATCTGTTGTTGTTGAAGCAAATGGATACTCATTGATGTGATATATATGCTTCTTCCTCAGATAATACAATAAAACATCTATATGCTGAATATATATATATATATATATATATATATATATATATATATATATATCTGTGTGTGTGTGTGTCAAATATAATACAAAATAAAATCATGAGCTAACAAGATAAAAGATATGTACATACTGCATCAGTAAAAGTAAAGTTATCATCTGCAATCTCTTTAAAGAACATTCTTGACTTAATTTTCTCATTGTAAAGTTCATATGACTTTGCTTTCAGTACATGATCTTCTTTGTAAATATCAGTTACTCCTCTCAAAAAACAAAGACAGAACAAATATGAAAAACAAAATAAAAGAGATTTGTTAATAACATATATATGAAATAAAAATACAATAAGCCGAATAGCAAAACTCACTTTGGTAGACGACCTATTCTCTTGTTATCTTTTAAATATGCTTCAAAATTATCCTCAGAAGATTTGATTGTTTTCCGATAATGCCAGCAACATCTTCGAATATATTTCAAACTCCAATTCATACCTTTACTTGTTCCCTTATATGGAGATTTTAAATGCCAACAGGCATTACGAATTCTTTTTCCTCTACCAAGCAATTCTTCTACTCTTTCTGGAACTTCTTTTCCTTTATAGGAAGCAACTTTTAGATTTTTATTTTCACCTTCTACCTCTTTTATACTTTTTATTTCAGATTTCAATGTGGGCTGCAGATCAGAATAATCATTCAAATGAGCAACATGCTTAGCAATTTTAATAGGAGAAACATAAACTCCCTCATCCACACTTGAATATAAAACAATCTTTTTATCTGAATCATTTTTCTGCATAACAACAACAACAACAGATTGTTCAGCAGGGTCGCGATCAACAACAGCACTAATGTTGGTAGGTTCATCATCCATTATATTACAACTTGTTGACTTGGTTGAGTAAAAATATTAAAATTCGGGCACGAATCCACAGATTTCCTCTATCTTTTTCTAGTATACAATTTTCCCTTGCTTCAAATAAACAAAAAAGAAATGGAAAGATTAACGTCCATTATAACATTTTACAACTGTTAAATAAAACAATAAAACTGCGCACACTAACCTGCTGAATCTTTTCAATAATTTCATGAACAACAAGAGGTACTTTTTCATTCAACACCCTTTCAATTCTTTCCAAATTACCTTTACTTTCTTGCATGCATATATCAGAAAGAGTTGCTAGACCAGTACACACTCAGGTTCCCTTTCCTTTGGTCCAGATGGTGCATTCACGTTTACTATAGGAATACGTTATTCCACTTCAGGTGAATCCAAAATTATTTTTCCTTGTTCAATATCACGAAAAATAGCTTCAACTTCTGTACCTCCTGTTACAACATCTGTTCCACTTCCCTGAGAGACTGCAATTACAGTATTTTGATGTCACGACCCTAACCCCAAACCCGATCGTGATGGCGTCTCTCGTGAAGACAACGCCAGCCAGTTCAACCCAATTCAACTTTTAAAGCAGTTAATCAACATAAAAATAGTCTGAACATGATTTAAATAATACTAAATAGCGGAAATATCGTTAACAATGCGGAAAGTTCAACCCGACACAGCCCTAACCGGGGTGTCACTAGTCACGAGCATCTACTAGGGTATAAATACAATTGAAAGTCTGGGTGTACAAATACAGACTAATGAATGAAGAGAGAGAGAGAGAGAGAAGCAGTGATGTGAACGCCAGCAGCTACCTTGCTAAACTCCGATGACTCTGCCTCTGATCAGCCAAAACCCGTTACCGGGTATATAAATACCTGAATCTGCGCACAAGGAGCGGGAAGTAAAGTAAGTACTCTAACTCAGTAAGTAATAATCATAACTAAAGTCTGAATGGTAAGAAATCACGTAAAGCATACCAAGATGCTGTATAGAAGCAGTTCAAAAACCAGTAAGAAAGCAGTGAAGCCGTAAAATCTCTTTAAACATCTTAGCTCAGTTTAAACTTCTTTGAAAATGGCTTTTTCAACAGTACGCAAATGAATGCAAAACAGTTAATGCAGATAAGTACAGAAATCCGCCCCTCGGGCACAAATAACATAGTTTAACAGGTAAATGATAGGTAAATATGAAAGATAAACACATAAAGGTTCGCCCCTGGGGCTCAATGTCAACAACTCTGCCCCTCGGGCAATATCTCAGAATAATACTAGCCCCTCGGGCAATCACATAGAATGGTACCAGCCCCTCGGGCAATCACATAGAACAATATCAGCCCTCAGGCTATCACATAGAACAATATCAGCCCCTCGGACTATCATATAGAACAATATTAGCCTCTCGGGATATATCTCACATCACAATGGGTACTCGCGCTCACTGAGGGTGTACAGACTCCGGGAGAGGCCCCTTACAGCCCAAGCGCAATATAAAGCCATCTCGTGGCATCAAATCTAGGCCCTCGGCCTCATATCAGTCAAGCCACCTCATGGCGTATATATCTCAGGCCCTCGGCCTCATAAACAATATCAACAAGCCACCTTGTGGCGTACATATCTCAGCCCATCGACCTCAAATCAGCATCAGTGTTTCCTCACAACTAAGCCCTCGGCCTTACTCAGTCAAAAATACTCACAAGCCCATCGAGCATTAGTAAAACATTATTTCTCAGCCCAAAACATCATTTAAAATATCATTTAAGTCTCAAAACGGAGTAAAAATGGCTGAGTAACAGTGGAAAATAACATAACTAAGTTTAATTAATAAGTCAAAACAGTGAGGAAATAGTAATAAAAATCCTCGAAGGGTTCAAATAGTTGGCACGAAGCCCAAATATGGCAATCAACCCAAATCATGATGATAACATATAAGTTTCAGTCAAATACGCGGTAAAATCATCAGTCGGGACGGACCAAGTCACAATCCCCAATAATACACAACCTCACGCTCGTCATCAAACATGTGCCTCACCTCAATATAGCACTACGATGTGCAATCTGGGGTTTCAAACCCTCAGAGCATCATTTACAATCATTACTCATCTCGAACCGGCTAAATCTCTAGCTCGCGATGCCTTTGCCCCTCGAATTGGCCTTTACGCGCGTCGAATCTATCCAAAATCAGAACGAATACGTCACAATATGCTAAGGGAAAAAAGCCCAAGCAAAAACAATCAACAAAGGGCGCGATTCCCGAAATTACCAAAACCCGAGCCCCGGGCCCATGTCTCGAAATTTGACAAAATTCACAAAACTAGAATCCTTATACTCTCATGAGTCTAACCATACGAAAATTATCCAATTCCGATACCATTTGGTCCTCAAATCATCATTCTACATTTTGAAAGATTTCACAATTTTCTTCCCAAATTCCATCTCAAGTCACGAATTAAATGATGAATTCACTTCTTCTCTCTGCCTTCTCTCTAGAAAAATCTATGAACAGTAATTTCGTCATCATTTTCCGGTCATAACTCTGGAATCCGGTGGTGGAACCAACCAAACATGGTGTCAAAAGATACATAATTTCCTTACAAATAATACCCAATTGGTTTCAACTTCAGATCTATAGTCAATTTTTGTAGATCTTAATCTCAATTTCACGAGTTATTGTAGCACACATAGTTCTTCATCCAATTTCAACAATTCCAGCGCTATTGTTAAGCACAACAGTTTGTGTGAAGCAAATTCAATTTACAGTAATTTCGTTTTATTGCAAACATACTGCACCTTTGTCATGTAAGTAGAGTGCTAAAGAATTACAACTGAAATGGACACACAGGCAGGTGGCCAGCCACTTTTGGTGGTTGCGCTGCCTACACAACTTCCTCCAAACATTGCGCAAACATCAGGGATCACAATTAACAACAAACAGCCGATGGATTACTCTAAAATTCTGAAACCTTCCACTTTAAATGCTGGAATGCAGGAGCAACAGGAAGTTGAGCCAATTGCTATTCGAACACCTACAATATTGAATGGAGAACATGTTATTCAATTCACAGAAGCAGAAGTAGAAAGGATGGATATCATCGAAGGACTACAATATGCAATAGTTGGTAAATGTTCTTATGGCAGCCCAGAAATTCAACAATTGCGTAAGTTAATACCAATTCAATGCGGAATTAAAGGTGAATGTAACATTGGATTTCTAAGGGATAGACATATTTTGATTAGAATGACATTAAGGCAGGACTATCTTCATTTCTCATCAAAAACTCATTACATAAAGGATAGGGATGGATATCAATATCAGCTTAGGTCGTTGATTTATGACTCAAAGTTTAGAGCAGATGAAGAAACACCCAAGGCAATGGCTTGGATCTCATTCCCAGGTCTATTGCCAACCTTTTTTGTAAAGGAATGCCTATTTTCGCTAGCTTCAGCAGTAGGTAAACATATGCATCTAGACATGGCTACAATTAATAAAACTAGACCTAGTTGTGCTAGGGTGAAGGTACTAGTGAACTTACTTGGAGATCTGCCTAAAAAGGTGAGGATGGACATAGTCAACGAAGCTATAGGAACAACAAGAACTGAATGGGTGAGAATTCAATATGACATGCTGCCTAAATACTGCAGACATTGTAAACTTCAAGGGCATGATCAATTTGAATGCTGGAGGATACACCCTGAACTATATGTGGAGAAGGAGAATGATAACCAAGCAGATAATGCTAAGAAACAGGACATAGGGAACTCACAGCCTATAATGATGTTATCTAGTGGAAAGGTCGTGGGTAATGTGAATGTTACAGCGAAAGAGCAATGGAAGGAAGTGAAGGACAACAGAGTTAGAAATGTAGTAATTCAAAATACTAGTATCACTACTAATGGAATGGAGATGGAACCAGCTAAGCAGTTTGAAAACATTAACAACAAGGAGAGTACAAGCACTGTAGGGAGACAAGTAGAAGCACATATCAACAGTGGTAAGGATTTGGTGGCAGCAGACAATGAAGATAATGATCATGTTCAAGTAGCTAACAAGTTTGCAATATTACAAGGGATGGATGAAGAACCTATTGATCAATTGGCAATGGTGGCAGATAATGTAGCAACAAACAGATCAGCACTTTATAACCAAGCATCTACAAAGCAAAAAACAAAAAATATGATCAATAATGAGGGAAAGTTAAATCCAGCAGCACAGGCTTTTCATTTTAACTCATCCGGGATTAGTTCGACAAATGATCTAGTCAATGGAAAGGAGGCATCAAAAGCAACAAACGATACCGCACAATGGGTAGAAAGAAGCTTCAAGGATAAAACAGGAGAAGGAATAGTGAAGATCAATAAACCATCCAAGGAAATCCCATCACAAGATATTTTAGTGAACAAGGTACTTAATAAAAAGCCAAATTATATAGCAGAAGGGTCAAAATCGTCTACATTTAAAGAAAGAGTGCAAGAATGTGGAGGCAGGCTATGGGAGGCACAAAGGGAATACGATTCAGAAGAGAACGAAGTACCACTAGGAGCACAAGATGATGAGGAACCTAATGAGAATGACAAAGAAGAAGATGAGCAAAGTGTAAATAGAGAGATCCATGCCAATGAAAACAATACAACTGGTAACTATTTAATAAAGGAAGGAGCAGAATATGTTGAGCACATCAATAATTCTCAGACGGCGGAAGTCACAGAAATTAGTAACTATGAAGGAAGAGGCCCAGAGGTAAATGATCCCGGAGGCACAGAAGATGATCAACTACAGAAATCACAAGAAGACCCACAACATAACACAACAGAGAAGTTGAAACAACCAAAACAAAAAATAGAAATAGAAAATATTACTGTTACATTAGAGAAAAACAAGCTGCAGTTGTTAAAAAGAGGAGAAGAGAAACCCTTGGACCCTAAAAATAATGCATTTGGAGCTACATCAGGAGGGAAGGAAGACAATGAAGAAGGAGAAGAAATTGGTAAATCTGGATACGACATGGACCAAGAATCAACTACCCAACACCTTATGATTGCTGCAAGGAAAGGTGACTTATCACCTACGCAAGTGGTAAAGGCAAAATCAGCAGCAAAAGGTAAGAAGAAGCAACAAAAAGATAATTTTGCAGCACCAAAAGCTGGGGTGCACACAAGGAGAACGATGACTAAATCCAGCAATCAGTGATGAATGCTCTCATTTGGAATATAAGGTCAGTCAACACACAGCAGGCCTTTGAAAGGTTGACAAAAATGCACAGGCAAAATCACTATGATTTTGTAGGATTAATGGAGCCAAAGCAACAAGCAAAAAAACTGGAAAGGTACAGAAATAAGATAGGACTTGCACAGGCAATTTCAAATATTTCCAACAAGATCTGGGCTTTTATAGATGAGGTATTTGAGGTAACTGTTATGTACAATATGGTGCAACAATTAACATTAAGATTGTTTCATACTGAATCGCATGTGGAGTTTGTCCTAACATTGATATACGCAAAATGTGATGCAATCGAGAGGATAGAATTATGGGATTCATTATATGCAATGGCAAGTGATATGGATGCACCATGGCTTGTAGGAGGTGATTTCAATGTAATATGGGACGAAGAAGAAAAATTTGGTGGGTTACCTGTGTCATTGAATGAAATTGATGATTTTCGACACTGCATCAACACTTGCAATCTATTCGACCTTAGTTTTAAAGGCAGCATATTCACATGGTGGAATGGGAGAGCAGAGGAAGACTGTATATTCAAAAGACTAGACAGATGTTTGGCCAATGTTGAATTCCAACAAAAATTTCCAGGAATAGAGGTGCAACATTTGTCAAAGACTGGCTCTGATCATAGTCCAATGTTTTTGAAGTGTGATATTGAGAATCCACCTATAAAAAAACATTTTAAGTTCTTGAATTTTTGGGTGGAACATGCAACTTTTAAAGATGTGGTGAAAGAGAATTGGTCTGCTGATTTCAGTGCAAATCCTTTTATTCTTTTTAATCACAAGTTAAAAAAATTAAAGAAGGCCCTTTCATTGTGGAGTAAGGCTACATTTGGAGATATTTTCCAAAAGATAGCAAGTATGGAAGAGGTAGTGATGGTTCATGAAGTAGAATTTGAAGCAAATCCTACAGGAATGAACAGGGAAAGACTACAAAAGGTTCAGGCAGAATTGATCAAAAGTCTTGCACTAGAGGAGAAATATTGGCAACAAAAAGTAGGCATGACTTGGTTCAAGGAAGGGGATAGGAACACTAAGTTCTTCCATGCACAAGTGAGAGGTAGAAGGAAGAGACTTCAGCTTAACAGAATTCAAAACAGTGGAGGAACCTGGATTGAAGAAGAAGAACAAATTGCAGAAGAGGCTATCAAATTCTACGAGGAACAGTTCACAGAAGAAGCTACTTCATCATTTGATATCTTAGAGCATGTTCCTAATCTAATTAACACTAAGCAGAATGCAGAATTGATTAAGCAACCAACAAAAGAGGAGGTTAAAGTGGCAGTACTTGGACTTAATGGTGATAGTGCTGGGGGGTCAGATGGTATGTCAGGAAAATTTTATCATTCTTGTTGGGACTTAATAGGGGATGACCTGTACGACATGGTGAGGGCTTTTTTCAATGTCCATGAGCTTCCCAAGTGTGTAACACACACAAACCTAGTTCTTCTACCAAAGAAAAAAGAAGTTACCACCTTTTCTGATTTAAGACCAATAAGCCTCAGTAATTTTTCTAATAAGGTTATATCAAGGGTGGTTCATGAAAGGCTAGTGAAATTTCTCCCAAGTCTGATATCGGAGGAGCAAGCAGGTTTTGTTAAGGGAAGGAATATAGTAGAAAACATCCTTTTAACTCAGGAGATAGTGACTGACATTAGGCTTAGAACTAAGGCTAGACCTAATGTCATCCTGAAGCTAGATATGACCAAAGCTTATGATAGATTATCTTGGCTATTCCTAACCAAGGTACTAAGAAAGATGGGATTCACAGAAAGGTTGATAGGGATTGTCTTTGGATTATTTTCAAACAATTGGTATTCTATTCTAATAAATGGTCAAGCGCGTGGGTTCTTTAAGTCCTCAAGGGGAATAAAACAAGGTGATCCTGTTTCTCCAACTTTGTTTATATTGGCAGCAGAAGCATTATCTAGGGGACTCAATGCATTACATACTAACCTGTATTTTTGTGGATTTGGGATGCCAAAGTGGAGTCCAAAGATCAATCATTTGGCGTATGCAGATGACATGATTATCTTCTCATCCTTAGATGAAACATCTCTGATGCTGATTATGCAAGTGCTGAAGGAATATGAAAATGCATCTAGGCAGCTTGTTAACAAGACCAAATCAGCTGTGTACCTGCATCATTTAACAGACATGGAAGTGGTCAGCAAGGTAGAAAGGATCACAGGCATTTATAGGAATGATTTCCCTATCATATATCTAGGTTGTCCGATATTTTATGCAAGGAGAAAGCTGGAATTCTATCAGCCCCTAATTACTAAGGTAATGGACAAAATGCAATCATGGCAGGGCAAGTTATTATCAGTAGGGGGCAGGGCAGTTCTCATATCCCATGTATTGCAAAGCATGCCTATGAATCTACTTTCAGCTGTAAACCCTCCAAAGTATGTGATAAATAGGTTGCACAAATTGTTTGCTCGGTTTTTTTGGAGCAGCACTGTAGGAGGAACTAGTAGGCATTGGGCTTCATGGAATACCTTATGCATGCCAATTGAAGAAGGATGAATAGGTTTCAGGTCACTGCATGATGTAGCAAACGCATTATTCAGTAAGTTGTGGTGGAATTTCAGAACAAAACCGAGCCTATGGAGCGCTTTCGTACGTCAGAAATACTACAAAAAATTAAATCCTGTTATTGTTCCGTGGAAAAGGGGGTCTCACATCTGGAGAAAAATGTTGGAATGCAGAGATCTGATTGAACATCAAATCCTTTGGCAAACAAAAATGGGATCCTCACTATTTTGGTATGAAAATTGGACAGGTCTTGGGGCACTATATTTTTTAGTTCCTCAGGACTTTGGCATTGATGAAAATGTACATAATGTAAATGATGTTACCTTAGATGGTGAGTGGGATGTGGCCAGGCTATATGAAATACTTCCTGAAGACTTAGCAGTACACATTATGGAGAAAATCAAACCACCTTCACAGATGCAGGTTCTTGACAGGCCGTGTTGGATGCTGGAAACAAGAGGATATTTCAGTGTTAAGTCAGCATGGGAGTATACGAGAAGAAGAGACGAACCAAGAACAGCTTATAGAATGATTTGGGTGAAGGGAATTCCTTTTAAAATATCATTTTTCATGTGGAAAGTGTGGAAAGCAAAACTACCTTTAGATGATTTCTTGAAAAGGATATGCTACTGCATGCCATCAAAATGTTGGTGTTGTATACAGCCTGATGAGGAATCTCTTAAGCACTTGTTTTTTAGATCAGAAACTGCAAAGATAACTTGGAGGTATTTTCTATCGAGGGCAGGAATAGATGTGGAGGGACTTACATTGCACCAAGCAATCACAAAATGTTGGACTGCAAATGTGTGCTTAAGGCTAAAACAAATAATGCAAGCACTCCCCTCATGCATAGTCTGGGAACTTTGTAAAAGAAGAAATAGTATGAAGTATGGTGATGGCGTGAGAACAAGCAGGGTGATCTATCAAGTTTCATCAAATCTTCAGGCTTTGGTGAAACTAAGAAAGCCTGGGATGATCATGGTACCTCACAAATGGCAAGATCTATTAGTTGTGATGGAAAATTTCACTCCAAAACTTAAGGTTACCAAAGTCATGTGGGAACTTCCAAATACAGGATGGCTAAAGGTTAATACGGATGGGGCTTCGAGGGGGAATCCAGGCAGAAGCTCAATAGGTTTCTGTATACGAAATGAAAATGGTGACATAGTCAAGTCAATAGGAAGGGAGATTGAGGAGACAACAAACACAGTAGCAGAAGCGAAGGCCATGGTAGAGGCACTAAGGTTCTGCATATTTCAACAATACCCTCATGTATGGCTTCAAACTGACTCAATGTTATTAAAAAAGATTATGGATGGGATCTGGAAACCACCATGGATCATATCTGAGTAGGTAGAGGAAATAATGCAACTAATGACTGGGGCAATTACACAGCTACTCATATTCATAGAGAGGGCAACAAGTTGGCTGATCACTTGGCTAATTATGCTTTAGATCATGGAGAAATAGAATGCCAACAATTCTGGCATCTAGATGAAAAGGGAATGAGGTTGGTTAATGAAGATAAGATGCAATGTCCAAGTCTAAGGGTGAAGGTGGACAGGAGATAAGAAGCAAAGAGAAAAGGAATAGCAGGAGGCATGTCAACTTAAAGGACCAATATATTCAAATCATAAGGGAGGAGGGTATCTTTAGCGCGCAGGTACAACATCACATGGTTTCTTCTGAAAAGTGTGAAGCATGCTCCTGGTCGGGGAAGGGAAGAACAACAGCAGCAGGGACTTCAATTTGGGATTAAAAAATATAATAAAAAGGGAGGCACGCATGATATCTCATAGAAGGGAACGCTGGTCAGTAGCAGGCTGGACATAGATGCTTTTCATGCTTGAGAATGCAATACTTTAGCTCATTTCGAGAAATGATAGAGCGTGTACATGAAGTTCTGAAACCTGGAATTGATTCTATCGAAACTAGAAAAGAACGCATGGCATGCGCATGGGCTGGAAAAATATCCAGCAAAAAAGCACGCGAAAGGGGTCTTGAATCGTGAACCTTAATTCATGGAAAACGAAGAGCATGCTGGACATGGAAATGGTAGAACGTGTATGGGTTTTTTGAAACTTGGAATTGCTTCTATCGAAGCTGGAGATGCACGAAAGCATGCGCATGGGTATTTCCTTGTGAAATTTATTTTCTTGTGAAATGCTGGACATGGCATGCACATGGGTGGAAAGCAATCCAGCAAGAGACATTGCTTTCGAAGCAAACCACGTTGCTTTAAGCATATTGGGGCTTGCATTTGATACGACATTTCACAAGGAAATGCAAGCTGGAATTGAAACACATGCTTGACAAGGAATATCTTGGTCGTTTATGGCAAGCGCACATCATTAAGAAAGTTGGGCAAAAAACATTCATTAATCTGCACAATTTAGATAATATGATATTTATTAGTTTCAAATTATATTCCTTTCAATTTGTAGGATATCATGACAATGTATTTTGATTTTTATTTTTGTTATATATAAAACTAGCCCTAGGCGCTTGCCTAGCGGATTACCAATAAAAACAAATGATGAATTCAATGATAGATTCATGTACTCTTGCCAAATTTGAGTTAGAATCACTTACGCCGACTAATTTCTTGAAAAACCGTCAAAGAATCGCCAAAATCCGACCTCTCTAGGTCAAAATATCAAATAAAATCCAAAACCTCGTATTTATAGAGTACCCCACAGATTTCCAACTCCGCGTACCACACAAAATCGACCGTGGTCCGCACAAAACCAGTGCGGTCTGCACAAAAACGACCGCGACCGCACAGCTTTCCTTTGCAGTGATAGGCTTTAGCATTTTGGCCATAACTTTGGCTACAGATATCCAAATTGCATTATCTTTTACTTTATGGAAACTAGACACAAAGGGATACAACTTTTGTTTTTGAATCACCTCCAAATTCCTTGTAGATCAAAAGATATGAGCTTCCAAAATAGGACCAGTGAAAAGTTCCCCACCGCGGCCGCACAACATTTTGTGCGGGCCGCACAACACCTACCGCGGCCGCACTTCTTTTTGTGCGGACCGCGCGGGTGGTTTCTGAGGCCTACAACCCTTCTAGACCTGCTACAGCTATGATTTTCGACCTAAAATATCCCGGAACCTACCCGGAACTCCCGGAACTCCCGGAACTTCAAACCAATTGTACCAACACATCCCATGACATCGTTCAAACATGTTCAAAACTTCGGAACGCTCACAACAACATCAATCACCAATTTAACATAGGATTCAAGCCTAAGAACTCCAAGAACTCTTAAATTATGCTTTCGATCAAAAAGTCTATCAATTCTCGTCCGAATGACCTGAAATTTTGCACACACACATCCCAAATGACACAATGAAACTACTGCAACTCTCGGAATTCTATTCTGACCCCTATATCAAAATCTCACCTATCAACCGGAAAGCGCCGAAATCTCAATTTCGCCAATCCAAGCCTAAACCTTCCATGAACTTCCAAAATGCATTCCGATCATGCTTTTAAGTCCCAAATCACCTAACGGAGCTAACCAAATCATAAAAATAACAATCCGAAATCATATACAAACAAGTCAAATATTGGTCAAACCTTTTAAATTTTAAGCTTTCAACTGAGATTGTTCTTCCAAATTAAATTCCGATTAACCTGAAACCCAACACCAACGATTTACATAAGTTATATTGCATCACACGGGGCAAGTCATGTCCGAGAACTTGCAAGCGAAATGCAAAAGCTCAAAACGACCGGTCGGGTCGTTACATCCTCCCCCACTTAAACATACGTTCGTCCTCGAACATGCCCAGAGTTGTTCCAAAAGCCAACCATTTGCTGAATAACCTCACCATGCACATACCTGGGGGTGATCCCCAACACCCTATCTCACATAGGTTTGATAACACAATATAACTGAAATTTCACAATCCATCCTAGTCCATAAACCATAGAACCACATTTCCTCTTCTAAAATCATCAACACGGTCAAAATCTCACATTTATACTGTGAATAAGTCCGAACAAGCTGTAACAAACCATATATGCTATCTCCAATGCAATCACCTGATATACCTCATAACTCAACACCTGTAGTGATAACTTCTAACCACAACAGCTGCACACAACATCCGCATACCGATAGAAAAACTCTTAACAACTAAAGTCTCGTCCCAACACTTTCATATGCTGTCAATGATCACTAAGACACACGATAAGCCATAACCATTTCCCAGATCAACCATTCATGAAGCCACTTCTTCCTTGGCAAATACCACAGCAAATTTCTGAACCGAAGCTCAATACTATTCTTCTAACATGCTGAAATCGCATCCGTTCGTATTTATTAATGATCCCCAACGATCTCCTCTAATCCAACACATTACTCTGGTGACATGACACATCCATATAGGCCTAAGCCACAACTTGCACAATACACGCACCAATACGCAACAGTCTGAACATACACAAATCATGAAAATGACTCAAATGAAAGAGTTGTACCTCAAGTTCACCAGTACCACCACAACACAAGACTGAGAACCCGTCTCACATCATAGGAACAGAACACACAAATCTAACCTACAAGGTCATACCTCCACATAACTTGGCTGCGATGTGCGATCCTATCCAACACTGCTCCACATGAACCACCTTAAGTCACTGTGCTCGAAATAGACAACCACGCACAATTCGATGTCTTGAACTAAAGCAAATCATCATACCCATGGTGAAGTAAATAACATACACCACAATAACCCGAAAGGACATAACCGATACGACATTCACCGAGCAATAACCAATCACTCTTCCCGCTCGACTTCCACCATGAAACCCCAATAGAACCGCACCATATGTGCCCATAACCAAAAAATCGTAACATCTCGCAACACAGAAAGATAACTCATAGATCTCCCCAGATTACTAATAAGCTCAATAATCCGTCGAACCTCGCCACTCAATCCGTGACATTTCCGGCATGGCCAACGGCGTCGCCTTAGCGCAATAGTCCAGAATGACACCACACAGAGACAAACAATCTAAACCCGATATCACATCCAAAATATAACATACCAAGCAACAAAAAATTCGCTCGGGTCTCCAAATCCCGATAGTCACTAAACAGTGCCGATACACACGACTCACAACCACCACATAGCCTGAATATGAGAACTTCCCGTCTCCAACTCCATATGGCCCATGAATCAACATATCTGGTCCCAATTCCGTCGTCCGAATACATACCACACCTCAAATACCCAATCATTCCATGAGAGAAAATCTAGAATTCCTCTATGCCACCAAGCAAACTCGAATATCAGCAGTCGGTCTAACAAGAAAATGCCGCAATACTACCGAAGTATCATCAACTTAATCACATTGCCCTTTCTGAAACATATGCCATCGTCAAATCACCCCAAATTAGCAATACCATTTACTTAATTATCTGAAGACCCTTTCTCTAATTATTTGAAGCTCGTTCCTTTAATTATCTGAAACTGCCCGCCGCCTAAGAGTTGTGACCTTCCTTTTAGAACTGAACCGCAACCTTACACACGCGATTCTCAATCCTTCACAACATACCGCATAACTCGTAACATCCTAGGATAACCATGAGAACTTCATATCCCTTCCGAACCACAAGCAACTATGCATTCCACTAGCCAAGAACTCCCCATTGATCCCATCTAGAAGAGAACCACTATACATCCCATGCTCCTCACGCCAAAAGAAAAATATACCTCTCTAACTGTGGTGGAAACCATCTAGAACTCCCCGAATTCCTTTTGCACAACACTAACTCATCAGGACTGAATCCTTCTAACTCAACCGAGTTACGCATGTCACTAAACCCAAAAGAATTGCCGCGAAACACTGCAAAGACTCGTTACCTCAAAAACACCCAAGGAACTAATCATATCCTTACCATACTGATCTGGCCTACTACCACGCTATCACATCTATTCGAGTTTCCCTCTGATCTACCATTAGCTTGACACTTCTTCTTGCTACAACGCCACAATTCCTCAACCCAGACTCGCCACGCGAGACCAAACATGAAACCACATTATCTAAGGCTCATAAGTCGTTGAGTACTCTCTTAAATATTTTCAAAAGCACCACGTTTAAAATACCTACCCCGAAGGGACTTCCTGCGAATCTGGAACCATTACCTTCCTAATATTGATATATAGAATCCCATAGTTAATGTAGAAAGTACCACAAGTCTTGACATCTTCCAAATAAAAACTCAGTTCCTAACCACATATACAACTTTAAAATACCCAATTGCTACATGTAGAATCTTGAACACATTAGAACCATTCTCGAGAGTCATTCACTCTATTCAAACTGCAATTAGTCTGATCAAATTAACCGAACAACTTGTGCCTCATTGGCACTCCGACAACGCAGAATGTAACCTCATCCCAATACAACCAAGCAACTTACTATGCTATGCACCAAGCATTCTTGCCAATAACAACTCAAGACATCACGTGATTCTCACACACCTATGAAGCATAATATAATCGTCGTCAAAATTTTCCTTTACTCGAGCCATCCTCGGTCTCAATTTCCGCAAGCCATAACTGATTCACCAACACGCCTCAAACTGGAACCAACATAGAACTTAACCGTGCAATCTCCTAATCAATAGCAGGCTCCCCCACTTGGCTCGAAGCCATAGATCAGCACACACTCAATAACTCATAACGATTATACTCTATTGATGCCATGATAGCATAGTGAGATTAAACTCAAATCTTTTATAAGCCTGTGAAAACACAGATCATCTAGAATTTTAACTCTTCTGCAAATCTCGCATTCCACTCTCGCAACAGTCACACCCACTCTCTAAGCGACCCAATTTAAATTGCAACACATATATTTCACTCGCAAATGAGATCTTCTAACAGACACATAAGGATCGTACAACCTCAGAACATTTCGCAGGAGACAACCCACCTGCTTTGCTTCTAACTTACATTTCTGTATACCTTCCACCGTCATAAACTGTACGAAGTCACTTAGTCTTTATGAGTCTGAACTCATACCGCAACATGAAATTTACATCACTTACAACTGGGAAACATGAAAAGATCCTTCACACGCCCATAACTCGGGGCAATACCTCGAATCAAGATTGAATTCAAGCACCTAATAGTTCTTCTATCCTCTATCAGACCTTCTCGTCACTTCCAAATCATGTGGATACATCTCGCGGTACCATCATACTCATCACATAGTTATCCAACCGTCACTTCCACTAGTAGGGACAATACCGAACATATAAATTCAAAAATACTTGCTCACACAATCAGCACCTCGGTGCTCAAGTTATAGGCAAAGATCCGGCCTCAAGTCCTCCAGACTGGCCCAACATCAACTCACATAGATCACATTTCGCCCCTCGATCAGGGAATCACAAGCCATCGAGGCACATCTGATACTGAGCGCTCATGCGCGCATACGAACGCGTGGAAGGAATTCAAGAGTTACTTTTCAAGCTAAATCAAGGACGCACGATTAGAATTCAAGAATGTGAAGTGTTCCTAAAGGTTCTGCAGCCTCTCGAGGATAAATACAGAAGTCTCTGTACCGATCCGTGAGACTCAACAAAACCTGCTCATGACTCGTAAGACCTATGTAACCTAGGCTCTGATACCAACTTGTCACGACCCTAACCCCGAACCCAATCGTGATGGCGCCTCTCATGAAGACAAGGTCAGCCAGTTTAACCCAACTCAATTTTTAAAGCAATTAATCAACATAAAAATATTCTAAACATGATTTAAATAATACTAAATAGCGGAAATATCGTTAACAATGCGGAAAGTTCAACCCGACACAGCCTTAACCGGGGTGTCACAAGTCACGAGCATTTACTAGGGTATAAATACAACTGAAAGTCTGGGTGTACAATACAGACTAATGAATGAAGAGAGAGAGAAGCAGTGTTGTGAACGCCAGCAACTACATTGCTAAACTTCGATGACTCTGCCTCCGATCAGCCAAAACCCACTACCAGGTGTATAAATACTTGAATCTGCACACAAGGTGCAGGAAGTAAAGTGAGTACTACAACTCAGTGAGTAATAATCATAACTAAAGTCTGAATGGTAAGAAATCACGTAAAGCATACCAAGATGTTGTATAGAAGCAGTTCAAAAACCAGTAAGAAAGTAGTGAAGATGTAAAATCTCTTTAAACATCTTAGCTCAATTTAAACTTCTTTGAAAATGGCTTTTTCAACAGTACGCAAATGAATGCAAAATAGTTAGTGCAGATAAGCACAGAAATCTGCCCCTCGGGCACAAATAACATAGTTTAATAGGTAAATGACAGTAAATATGAAAGATAAACACATAAAGGTTCGCCCCTCGGGCTCAATGTCAACAACTCTGCCCCTCGGGCAATATCTCAGAACAATACCAGCCCCTCGGGCAATCACATAGAACAATATCAGCCCCTCGGGCTATCACATAGAACAATATCAGCCCCTCGGGCTATCATATAGAACAATTTCAGTCCCTCGGGCTATATCTCATATCACAATGGGTACCCGCGCTCACTAGGGGTGTACAGACTCCGGGAGGGGCCCCTTACGGCCCAAGCGCAATATCAAGCCATCTCGTGGCATCAAATCCAGGCCCTCGGCCTCATATCAGTCAAGCCACCTCATGGCGTATATATCTCAGGCCCTCGCCCTCATAAACAATATCAACAAGCCACCTCGTGGCGTACATATCTCAGGCCCTCGGCCTCAAATCAGCATCAGTGTTTCCTCACAACTAGGCCTTCGGCCTTACTCAGTCAGAAATACTCACAAGCCCCTCGAGCATTAGTGAAACAGTATTTCTCAGTCCAAAACATCATTTAATATATCATTTAAGTCTCAAAACGGAGTAAAAATGGCTGAGTAGTAAAACAATAGAAAATAATATGACTGAGTTCAATTAATAAGTCAAAACAATGAGGAAATAGTAATAAAAATCCCCGAAGGGTTCAAATAGGCTGCACGAAGCCCAAATATGGCAATATGCCCAAATCATGATGATAACATATAAGTTTCAGTCAAATACGCGGTAAAATCATCAGTTGGGACGGACCAAGTCACAATCCCCAATAATACACAACCCCACGCTTGTCATCAATCATGTGTGTCACCTTAATATAGCACTATGATGTGCAATCCGGGGTTTCAAACCCTCAGAGCATCATTTACAATCATTACTCACCTCGAACTGGCTAAATCTCTAGCTTGCGACGCCTTTGCCCCTCGAATTGGCCTCCACGCACGTCGAATCTATCCAAAATCAGAACGAATACGTCACAATATGCTAAGGAAACAAAGCCCAAGCGAAAACAATCAACAAAGGGCATGATTCCCAAAATTACCAAAACTCGAGCCTCGGGCCCATGTCTCGAAATTTGACAAAATTCACAAAACTAGAATCCTTATACTCTCACAAGTCTAACCATACGAAAATTATCCAATTCCGATACCATTTGGTCCTTCAAATCATCATTCTACATTTTTGAAAGATTTCACAATTTTCTTCCCAAATTCCATCTCAAGTCACGAACTAAATGATGAATTCAATGATAGATTCATATACTCTAGCCAAATCTGAGTTAGAATCACTTACCCCGATTAATTTCTTGAAAAATCTTCGAAAAATCGCCAAATTCCGAGCTCTCTAGGTAAAAATATCAAATAAAATCCAAAACCTCGTATTTATAGAGTACCCCACTGATTTCCACCTCCGCGTACCGCACAAAATCGACCGTGGTCCGCACAAAACCAGTGCGGTCCGCACAAAAACGACCGCGGCCGCACAGCTTTCCTTTACAGTGATAGGCTTTAGTATTTTGGCCATAGCTTTCGCTACAAATATCAAAATTTCAATATCTTTACATTTCTGGAAACTAGACACAAAGAGCTACAACTTTTGTTTTTGAATAATCTCAAAATTCCTTGTATATCAAAATATATAAGCTTCCGAAGTAGGACCAGTGATAAGTTCCCCAAGCGCAATATCAAGCCATCTCGTGGCATCAAATCTAGGTCCTCAGCCTCATATCAGTCAAGCCACCTCGTGACGTATATATCTCAGGCCCTCAGCCTCATAAACAATATCAACATGCCACGTCGTGGCGTACATATCTCAGGCCCTCGGCCTCATATCAGCATCAGTGTTTCCTCACAACTAGGCCCTTGGCCTTACTCAGTCAAAAATACTCACAAGCCCCTGGGTATTAGTAAAACATTATTTCACAGCCCAAAACATCATTTAAAATATTATTTAAGTCTCAAAACAGAGTAAAAATGGCTGAGTAGTATAACAGTGGAAAATAACATGACTGAGTTCAATTAATAAGTCAAAACAATGAGGAAATAGTAATAAAAACCCCCGAAGGGTTCAAATAGTTGGCACGAAGCCCAAAAATGGCAATCAGCCCAAATCAAGATGATAACATATAAGTTTCAGTCAAATACGCGGTAAAATCATCAGTCGAGACGGACCAAGTCACAATCCCAATAATACACGATCCCACGCTCGTCATCAAGCGTGTGTCTCACCTTAATATAGCACTACGACATGCAATCCGGGGTTTCAAACCCTCACAGCATCATTTACAATCATTACTCACCTCGAACCGGCTAAATCTCTAGCTCGCGATGCCTTTGCCCCTCGAATTGGCCTCCACGCGCATCGAATATATCCAAAATCAGAATGAATACGTCACAATATGCTAAGGGAACAAAGCCCAAACGAAAACAATCAACAAAGAGCGTGATTCCAGAAATTACTAAAACCTGAGCCCCGGACCCACATCTCTGAATTTGACAAAATTCGTAAAACTAGAATCCTTATACTCTCACGAGTCTAACCATACAAAAATTATCCAATTTCGATACCATTTGGCCCTTCAAATCATCATTCTACATTTTTGAAAGATTTCACAATTTTCTTCCCAAATTCCATCCCAAGTGACGAATTAAATGATGAATTCAATGATAGATTCATGTACTCTAGCCAAATCTGAGTTAAAATCACTTACCCCGATGAATTTCTTGAAAACCTTCGAAAAATCGCCAAAATCCGAGCTCTCTAGTTCAAAATATCAAATAAAGCCCAAAACCTCGCATTTATAGAGTACCCCACAGATTTCCACCTCCGTGGACCGCACAAAATCGACCGCGGTCCGCACAAAACCAGTGCGGTCCGCACAAAAACGACCGCGGTTGCACAACTTTCCTCTACAGTGACAGGCTTTAGTATTTTGGTCATAACATTCACTACATATGTCCAAAGGGCTACAACTTTTGTTTTTGAATCATCTCAAAATTTCTTGTAGATCAAAAGATATGAGCTTCCGAAGTAGGACCAGTAAAAAGTTCCCCACCGCGGCCGCACAGCATTTTGTGCGGTCCGCACAGCACCTACCGCGACCGCACTTCTTTTTGTGCGGTCTGCACAGCACATACCGCGGCTGCACTTCTTTTTGTGCGGACTGCGCGGGTGGATTCCGAGGCCTGCAACCCTTCTAAACCTGCTACAGCTATGATTTTCGGCCTAAAATATCCCAGAACTTACCCGGAACTCCCGGAACTTCAAACCAATTGTACCAACACATCCCATGACATTGTTCAAACTTGTTCAAAGCTTTAGAATACTCACAACAACATCAATCACTAATTTAACATAGGATTCAAGCCTAAGAACTCCAAGAACTCTTAAATTTTGCTTTCGATTAAAAATTCTATCAATTCTTGTCCGAATGACCTGAAATTTTGCACACACACATCCCAAATGAAACAATGAAACTACTGCAAATCTCGGAATTCAATTCCGACCCCTATATCAAAATCTCACCTATCAACCGGAAAGCGCTAAAATCTCAATTTCGCCAATCCAAGCCTAAACCTTCCACAGGCTTCCAAAATGCATTCCGATCACGCTCCTAAGTCCCAAATCACCTAACGGAGCTAACCAAATCATTAAAATTTCAATCCGAAATCATATACAAACAAGTCAAATATTGGTCAAACCTTTCAAATTTTAAGCTTTCAACTGAGACTGTTCTTCCAAATTAAATTCTGATTAACCTGAAACTCAACACCAACGATTTACATAAGTCATATTGCATCACACGGGGCAAGTCATGCCCGAGAACTGGAGAGCGAAATGCAAAAGCTCAAAACGACCGATCGGGTCGTTACAGTCCAGTATTAAATACAGGACATTATGTTTTAACAATGTATACGTCCAGTATCATCTAAAGGAAATAAATATATTAAATTATTTAATTCCACTAAATTGTTCTAGATACCAAGTTTCCACTATTTTTCACTTCTCCATTATAATATACTGGCTTATATCCCTTGCTATAAGCAGCATTTCCAGCATTTTTTATAGGGAGTATCCAAAATTGGTCAAATTTAGCGTAAACAATTCTGTATTTTTCACGTCTTGTATTAAATACGGGACATAGTAGTTTAACAATATATAACTCTAGTGTAATATACAGGAAACAAAATATTAATTTATTTAATTTGAGTAAATTGTTCTAGATACCAAGTTGCATATATAAAATCTTACGTAATATATATTAAAATACACCATAAAAATATAAACTTATGTTTATATATATTTTAATATATAAAAAATATATATTAAAATACACCATAAAATATAAAAAATATGTTTTACACTTCGCTGTTATAGTATACTGGTTTATATCCCGTCATAAGTAGCATTTCCAGCATATTTTAAAGGGAGTAACCAAAATTGGTCGAATTTAGGGTAAAATATTCCGGATTATTCACGTCCAGTATTAAATACAAGACATTATGGTTTAAACAACGTATACGTCCAGTGTAATATACAGGAAATAAATATATTAAATTATTTAATTCCAATAAATTGTTCTAGATGCCAAGTTTACACTATTTTTCACTTATCCATTATAATACACTGGATTATATCCCTCCATAAGTAGCATTTCCGACATTTTTTATAGGGAGTAACTAAAATTGGTCAAATTTAGCGTAAAAAATTCTGTATTTTTCACGTTCAGTATTAAATACTGGACATTACGTTTGAACAATATATACCTCCAATATAATATCTAGGAAACAAAATACTAAATTATTTAATTCCAGAAAATTATTCTAGATACCATGTTTCCACTATTTTCCATTTCTCCATTATAATATACTGGTTTATATCCCTTCATAAGTAGCATTTCCAGCATATTTCATACGGAGTAACCAAAATTGGTCGAATTTAGCGTAAAAAATTCCAGATTATTCACGTCCAATATTAAATACAGGACATTATGGTTTAACAATGTATACGTCCAGTGTAATATACAGGAAATAAATATATTAAATTATTTAATTCCAGTAATTTGTTTTAGATGTCAAGTTTACACTATTTTTCACTTCTCCATTATAATACACTGGCTTATATCCCTCCATAAGTAGCATTTCTGGCATTCTTTTATATGGAGTAACAAAAATTGGTCAAATTTAGTGTAAAAAATTCTGTATTTTTCACGTCCAGTATTAAATACTGGACATTACATTTGAACAATATATACCTCCAGTGTAATATCCAGGAAACAAAATATTAAATTATTTAATTCCAGAAAATTATTGTAGATACCACGTTTCCACTATTTTCTATTTCTCCATTATAATATATTGGCTTTTATCCCTTCATAAGTAGCATTTCCAGCATATTTTATAGGGAGTAACCAAATTGGTCGAATTTAGGGTATAAAATTTTGGATTATTCACGTCCAGTATTAAATATAGGACATTTTGGTTTAACAATGTATACCTCCAGCGTAATCTACAGGAAATAAATATATTAAATTATTTAATTCTAGTAAATTGTTCTAGATACCAAGTTTTCACTATTTTTCATTTCTCCATTATAATATACTGCCGTATATCCCTCCATAAGCAGCATTTCCATAATTTTTTATAGGGAGTAACCAAAATTGGTCAAAATTAGCGTAGAAAATTCTGTATTTTTCACGTCCAGTATTAAATACGGAACATAGTGGTTTAACAATATATATCTCCAGTGTAATATACAAGAAACAAAATATTAAATTATTTAATTATAGTAAATTGTTCTGGATACCAATTACATCGGGAAAATTTTTGAAATATAACATAATATATATATTAAAATACACCATAAAAAATATAAACTCGAATGCATTGATATTACAGGATGCAAGTCGCCAAATGCGAAACGCTCCAAAATCACAGGAATAAAATGCTGATAAGCAATAAGCTGCTCCTTTATAATATCATACTCATCTCCTTTGTACACCGAATCATATACATCTATGGTCTTCTTATTCAAGTTTAATACTGCCAGAAAATAATGAGTGCAAGAATCTAATGGAATTTCACCATTTACCAATGTTGCAGGAAGTCGAATTGGACAGAAAACTTTTTGAACAGATGACCATGGAATACCACATTTACGATTCTCACCCAATATGTACTGACAAAGCCCAAATCTCAATCCAGAAGGGTCATTCCAAAATTCAAATTCATTCCAGTCTTCTAGATGAACATTCTAGTCCTTATATGCAAATTCCAAAGTGTCGTTAAAGTCCACATCTGTTGTTGTTGAAGCAAATGGATACTCATTGATGTGATATATATGCTTCTTCATCAGATAATACAATAAAACATCTATATGCTGAATATATATATATATATATATATATATATATATATGTATGTATGTGTGTGTGTGTCAAATATAATACAAAATAAAATCATGAGCTAACAAGATAAAAGATATGTACATACTGCATCAGTAAAAGTAAAGTTATCATCTGCAATCTCTTTAAAGAACATTCTTGACTGAATTTTCTCATTGTAAAGTTCATATGACTTTGCTTTCAGTACAGGATCTTCTTTGTAAATATCAGTTACTCCCCTCAAAAAATAAAGACAGAACAAATATGAAAAACAAAATAAAAGAGATTTGTTAATAACATATATATGAAATAAAAATACAATAAGCCGAATAGCAAAACTCACTTTGGTAAACAACCTATTCTCTTGTTATCTTTTAAATATGCTTCAAAATTATCCTCAGAAGATTTGATTGTTTTCCGATAATGCCAGCAACATCTTCGAATATATTTCAAACTCCAATTCATACATTTACTTGTTCCCTTATATGGAGATTTTAAATGCCAACAGGCATTACGAATTCTTTTTCCTCTACCAAGCAATTCTTCTACTTTTTCTAGAACTTCTTTTCCTTTATAGGAAGCAACTTTTAGATTTTTATTTTCACCTTCTACCTCCTTTATACTTTTTATTTCAGATTTCAATGTGGGCTGCATATCAGAATAATCATTCAAATGAGCAACATGCTTAGCAATTTTAATAGGAGAAACATAAACTCCCTCATCCACACTTGAATATAAAACAATCTTTTTATCTGAATCATTTTTCTGCATAACAACAACAACAGATTGTTCAGCAGGGTCGCGATCAACAACAACACTAATGTTGGTAGGTTCATCATCCATTATATTACAACTTGTTGACTTGGTTGAGTAAAAATATTAAAATTCGGGCACGAATCCACAGATTTCCTCTATCTTTTTCTAGTATACAATTTTCCCTTGGTTCAAATAAACAAAAAAGAAATGGAAAGATTAACGTCCATTATAACATTTTACAACTGTTAAATAAAACAATAAAACTGCGGACACTAACCTGCTGAATCTTTTCAATAATTTCATGAACAACAAGAGGTACTTTTTCATTCAACACCCTTTCAATTCCTTCCAAATTACCTTTACTTTCTTGCATGCATATATCAGAAAGAGTTGCTAGACCAGTACACTCAGGTTCCCTTTCCTTTGGTCCAGATGGTGCATTCACGTTTACTATAGGAATATGTTATTCCACTTCAGGTGAATCCAAAATTATTTTTCCTTGTTCAATATCGCGAAAAATAGCTTCAACATCTGTACCTCCTGTTACAACATTTGTTCCATTTCCTTGAGAGACTGCAATTACAGTATTTTGATGTCACGACCCTAACCCCGAACCCGATCGTGATGGCGTCTCTCGTGAAGACAACGCCAGCCAGTTCAACCCGACACAGCCCTAACTGGGGTGTCACAAGTCACGAGCATCTACTAGGGTATAAATACAACTGAAAGTCTGGGTGTACAAATACTGACTAATGAATGAAGAGAGAGAGAGAGAGAAGCAGTGATGCGAACGCCGGCAGCTACCTTGCTAAACTCCGATGACTCTGCCTCCGATCAGCCAAAACCCTCTACCGGGTGTATAAATACCTGAATCTGTGCACAAAGAGCAGGAAGTAAAGTGAGTACTCCAATTCAGTGAGTAATAATCATAACTAAAGTCTGAATGGTAAGAAATCACGTAAAGCATACCAAGATGCTATATAGAAGCAGTTCAAAACCAGTAAGAAAGCAGTGAAGCCGTAAAATCTCTTTAAACATCTTAGCTCAGTTTAAACTTCTTTGAAAATGGCTTTTTCAACAGTACGCAAATGAATGCAAAACAGTTAGTGCAGATAAGTACAGAAATCTGCCCCTCGGGCACAAATAACATAGTTTAACAGGTAAATGACTGGTAAATATGAAAGATAAACACATAAAGGTTCGCCCCTAGGGCTCAATGTCAACAACTCTGCCCCTCGGGCAATATCTCAGAATAATACTAGCCCCTCGGGCAATCACATAGAACGGTACCAGCCCCTCGGGCAATCACATAGAACAATATCAGCCCTCAGGCTATCACATAGAATAATATCAGCCCCTCGGGCTATCACATAGAACAATATCAGCCCCTCGGGATATATCTCACATCACAATGGGTACTCGCGCTCACTGAGGGTGTACAGACTCCGGGAGGGGCCCCTTACATCCCAAGCGCAATATCAAGTCATCTCGTGGCATCAAATCTAGGCCCTCAGCCTCATATCAGTCAAGCCACCTCGTGGCGTATATATCTCAGGCCCTCGGCCTCATAAACAATATCAACAAGCCACCTCGTGGCGTACATATCTCAGCCCCTCGATCTCAAATCAGCATCAGTGTTTCCTCACAACTAGGCCTTCAGCCTTACTTAGTCAAAAATACTCACAAGCCTATCGGGCATTAGTAAAACATTATTTCTCAGCCCAAAACATCATTTAAATTATCATTTAAGTCTCAAAACGGAGTAAAAATGGCTGAGTAACAGTGAAAAATAACATAACTGAGTTTAATTAATAAGTCAAAACAGTGAGAAAATAGTAATAAAAATCCCCGAAGGGTTCAAATAGTTGGCACGAAGCCCAAATATGGCAATCAGCCCAAATCATGATGATAACATATAAGTTTCAGTCAAATACGCGGTAAAATCATCAGTCGGGACGGACCAAGTCACAATCCCCAATAATACACAACCCCACGCTCGTCATCAAGGATGTGCCTCACCTCAATATAGCACTACGATGTGCAATCTGGGGTTTCAAACCCTCAGAGCATCATTTACAATCATTACTCATCTCGAACCGACTAAATCTATAGCTCGCGACGCCTTTGCCCCTCGAATTGGCCTCCACGCGCATCGAATCTATCCAAAATCAAAACGAATACGTCACAATATGCTAAGGGAACAAAGCCCAAGCGAAAACAATCAACAAAGGGCGCGATTCCCGAAATTACCAAAACTCGAGCCCCGAGTCCATGTCTCGAAATTTGACAAAATTCACAAAACTAGAATCCTTATACTCTCATGAGTCTAACCATACGAAAATTATCCAATTCCGATACCATTTGGTCCTTCAAATCATCATTCTACATTTTTGAAAGATTTCACAATTTTCTTCCCAAATTCCATCTCAAGTCACGAATTAAATGATGAATTCAATGATAGATTCATGTACTCTTGCCAAATTTGAGTTAGAATCACTTACCCCGACTAATTTGAAAAACCGTCGAAAAATCGCCAAAATCCGACCTCTCTAGGTCAAAATATCAAATAAAATCCAAACCCTCGTATTTATAGAGTACCCCACAGATTTCCACCTCCGCGTACCACACAAAATAGACCGTGGTCCGCACAAAACCAGTGCGGTCCGCACAAAAACGACCGCGGCCGCACTGCTTTCCTTTGCAGTGATAGGCTTTAGTATTTTGGCCATAACTTTCGCTACATATATCCAAATTGCAATATCTTTACCTTTCTGGAAACTACACACAAAGGGCTACAAATTTTGTTTTTCCATTATCTCCAAATTCCTTGTAGATCAAAAGATATGAGCATCCAAAATAGGACCAGTGAAAAGTTCCCCACCGCGGCCGCACAGCATTTTGTGCGGGCCGCACAGCACCTACCGCGGCCGCACTTCTTTTTGTGCGGACCGCGCGGGTGGGTTCCGAGGCCTACAACCCTTATGGACCTGCTACAGCTATGATTTTCGGCCTAAAATATCCCGGAACTCCCGGAACTTCAAACCAATTGTACCAACACATCCCATGACATTGTTCAAACATGTTCAAACCTTCGGAACGCTCACAACAACATCTATCACCAATTTAACATAGGATTCAAGCCTAAGAACTCCAAGAACTCTTAAATTATGCTTTCGATCAAAAAGTCTATCAATTCTCATCTGAATGACCTAAAATTTTGCACACACACATCCCAAATGACACAATGAAACTACTGCAACTCTCGGAATTCCATTCTGACCCCTATATCAAAATCTCACATATCAACCGGAAAGCGCCGAAATCTCAATTTCGCCAATCCAAGTCTAGACCTTCCAAAATGCATTCCGATCACTCTTTTAAGTCCCAAATCACCTAATGGAGCTAACCAAATCATAAAAATAACAATCCGAAATCATATACAAACAAGTCAAATATTGGTCAAACCTTTTAAATTTTAAGCTTTCAACTGAGACTGTTCTTCCAAATTAAATTCTGATTAACCTGAAACCCAACACCAACGATTTACATAAGTTATATTGCATCACACGGGGCAAGTCATGCCCGAGAATTGGCAAGCGAAATGCAAAAGCTCAAAACGATCGGTCGGGTCGTTACATCCTCCCCCACTTAAATATACGTTCGTCCTCGAACATGACCAGAGTTGTTCCAAAAGCCAACCATTTGCTGAATAACCTCACCATGCACATACCCGGGGGTGATCCCACGTCACTTTATCTCACATAGGTTCGATAACACAATATAACTGAAATTTCACAATCCATCCTAGTCCATAAACCATAGAACCACATTTCCTCTTCTAAAATCATCAACACGGTCAAAATCTCACATTTATACTGTGAATAAGTCCGAACAAGCTGTAACAAACCATATATGCTATCTCCGGTGCAATCACCTGATATACCATATAACTCAACACTTGTAGTGATAACTTCTAACCACAGCAGCTGCACACAACATCCGCATACCGATAGAAAAACTCTTATCAACTAAAGTCTCGTCCCAACACTTTCATATGATGTCAATGATCACTAAGACACACGATAAGCCATAACCATTTCCCAGATCAACCATTCATGAAGCCACTTCTTCCTTGGCAAATACCACAGCAAATTTCTGAATCGAAGCTCAATACTATCCTTCCAACATGCTGAAATCGCATCCGTTCGTATTTATTAATGATCCCCAACGATCTCCTCTAATCCAACACATTACTCTGGTGACATGACACATCCATACAGGCCTAAGCCACAACTTGCACAATACACGCACCAATACGCAACAGTCCGAACATACTCAAATCATGAAAATGACTCAAATGAAAGAGCTGTACCTCAAGTTCACCAGTACCACCACAACACAAGACTGAGAACCCATCTCATATCATAGGAACAGAACACACGAATCTAACCTACAAGGTCATACCTCCACATAACTTCGTTGTGATGTGCGATCCTATCCAACACTGCTCCACATGAACCACCTTAAGTCACAATGCTCGAAATCGACAACCACGCACAATTCGATGTCTGGAACCAAAGCAAATCATCATACCCATGGTGAAGCAAATAACATACACCACAATAACCCGAAAGGACATAACCGATACGACATTTACCGAGCAATACCCAATCACTCTTCCCGCTCGACTTCCACCATGAAACCCCAATAGAACCGCACCATATGTGCCCATAACCAACAAATCGTAACATCTCGCAACACAGAAAGGTAACTCATGGATCTCCCCAGATTACTAATAAGCTCAATAACAATCGAATCAACACACCCCACAATAGTACAATTCAGAGCCAACCAAGCCGGCTCAAATTAGAACACGCATCCACATTGGCCTGCCAACGAGCTCCTTATCACAAAAATTTTGGAGTTGCTCTTCAATTCCTTTAACTCTGCCGGTGCCATACGATACAGTGCCCAAAATCAAATCTATACCGAAATCAACAACTTTTCTCGACGACATGACCGGCCACAAGAAACAAATCCAAAAAGTCCCTCACCAACGGAACTAAATCAATGGTAGGAGCCTCTGCACTGACATCTATCACAAAAACCCAACTAAGAAAAACAATCCTTCCCAGCTGCCCGCTGGGTCTTCGAAATATAAAACTACTCCACTAGGACATAATCCGTCGAACCTCGCCACTTAATCCGTGACATTTCCGGCATGGCCAACGGCATCGCCTTAGTGCAATAGTCCAGAATGACACCACACAGATACAAATAATCTAAACCCGATATCACATCCAAAATATAACATACCAAGCAACAAAAGATTCGCTCGGGTCTCCAAATCCCGATAGTCACTAAACAGTGCCGATACACACGACTCACAACCACCACATAGCCTGAATGTGAGAACTTCCCGTCTCCAACTCCATATGGCCCATGAATCAACATATCTGGTCCCAATTCCGCCGTTCGAATACATACCACACCTCAAATACCCAATCATTCCATGAGAGAAAATCTAGAATTCCTCTATGCCACCAAGCAAACTCGAATATCAGCAGTCGATCTAACAAGAAATGCCGCAATACTACCGAAGTATCATCAACTTAATCACATTGCCCTTTCTGAAACATATGCCCTCGTCAAATCACCCCAAATTAGCAATACCATTTCCTTAATTATTTGAAGACCCTTTCTCTAATTATCTGAAGCTCGTTCCTCTAATTATCTGAAACTGCCCGTCGCCTAAGAGTTGTGACCTTCCTTTTAGAACCGAACCGCAACCTTACACACGTGATTCTCAATCCTTCACAATATACCGCATAACTCGTAACATCCTAGTATAACCATGAGAACTTCATATCCCTTCCGAACCACAAGCAACTATGCATTCCACTAGCCAAGAACTCCACATTGATCGCATCTAGAAGAGAACCACTATACATCCCATGCTCCTCAGCCAATAGGAAAAATATACCTCTCTAACTGTGGTGTAAACCATCTAGAACTCCCCGAATTCCTTTTGCACAACACTAACTCATCAGGATTGAATCCTTCTAACTCAACCGAGCTACGCATGTCACTAAAACCCAAAAGAATTGCCGTGAAACACTGCAGAGACTCGTTACCTCAAAAATACCCAAGGAACTAATCATATCCTTACCATACAGATCTGGCCTACTACCACGCTATCCCATCTATTCGAGTTTCCCTCTGATCTACCATTAGCTTGACACTTCTTCTTGCTACAACGCCACAATTCCTCAACCCAGACTCACCACGCGAGACCAAACATGAAACCACACTGTCTAAGGCTCATAAGTCGTTGAGTACTCTCTTAAATATTTTCAAAAGCACCACGTTTAAAATACCTACCCCGAAGGGACTTCCTGCAAATCTGGAACCATTACCTTCCTAATATTGATATATAGAATCCCATAGTTAATGTAGAAAGTACCACAAGTCTTGACATCTTCCAAATGAAAACTCAGTTCATAACCACATATACAACTTTAAAATACCCAATTGCTACATGTAGAATCTTGAACACATTAGAACCATTCTCGAGAGTCATTCAATCTATTCAAACTGCAATTAGTCTAATCAAATGAACCGAACAACTCGTGCCTCATTGGCACTCCGACAACACAGAATGCAACCTCATCCTAATACAACCAAGCAACTTCCTACGCTATGCACCGAGCATTCTTGCCAATAACAACTCAAGACATCACGTTATTCTCACACACCTATGAAGCATAATGTAATCTTCGTCAAAATTTTCCTTTACTCGAGCCATCCTCGGTCTCAATTTCCGCAAGCCATAACTGATTCACCAGCACGCCTCAAACTGGAACCAACATAGAACTTAACCGTGCAACCGCCTAATCAATAGCAGGCTCCCCCACTTGGCTCGAAGCCATAGATCATCACATACTCAATAACTCATAACGATTATACTCTATTGATGCCATGATACCATAGTGAGATTAAACTCAAATCTTTTATAAGCTTGTGAAAATAAAGATCATCTAGAATTTTAACTCTTCTGCAAATCTCGCATTCCACTATCGCAACAGTCACACCCACTCTCTAAGCGACCCAATTTAAATTGCAACACATATCCTTCACTCGCAAATGAGATCTTCTAACAGACACATAAGGATCGTACAACCTCAGAACATTTCACAGGAGACAACCCACCTGCTTTGCCTCTAACTTACATTTCTGTATACCTTCCACCGTCATAATTTGTACGCAGTCACTTAGTCTTTCTGAGTCTGAACTCATACCGCAACATGAAATTTACATCACTCACAACTGGGAAACATAAAAAGATCCTTCACACGCCCATAACTCGGGGCAATACCTCGAATCAAGATGGAATTCAAGCACCTAATAGTTCTTCTATACTCTATCAGACCTTCTCTTCACATCTAAATCATGTGGATACATCTCGAGGTACCATTATACTCATCACATAGTTATCCAACCGTCACTTCCACTAGTAGGGACAATACCGAACATATATATTCAAAAATACTTGCTCACACAATCAGCACGATTAGAATTCAAGCTGAATCACAACTGAGCGCTCATGTGCGCATACAAACGCGTGGAAGGAATTCAAGAGTTACTTTTCAAGCTGAATCAAGGACGCACGATTAGAATTCAAGAATGTGAAGTTTTCCTAAAGGTCTTGCAGTCTCTCGAGGATAAATACAGACGTCTCCGTACCGATCCGTGAGACTCTACTAAACCTGCTCATGACTCGTAAGACCTATGTAACCTAGGCTCTAATACCAACTTGTCACGACCCTAACCCCGAACCCGATCGTGATGGCGCCTCTCATGAAGACAAGGCCAGCCAGTTCAACCCAACTCAATTTTTAAAGCAGTTAATCAACATAAAAATATTCTGAACATGATTTAAAAAATGCTAAATAGCGGAAATATCATTAACAATGCGGAAAGTTCAACCCGACACAGCCCTAACTGGGGTATCACAAGTCACGAGCATTTACTAGGGTATAAATACAACTAAAAGTTTGGGTGTACAATACAAACTAATGAATGAAGAGAGAGAGAAGCAGTGTTGCGAACGCCAGCAACTACCTTGCTAAACTCCGATGACTCTCCCTCCGATCAGCCAAAACCCGCTACCGGGTGTATAAATACCTGAATCTGCACACAAGGTGCAGGAAGTAAAGTGAGTACTACAACTCAGTGAGTAATAATCATAACTAAAGTCTGAATGGTAAGAAATCACGTAAAGCATACCAAGATGTTGTATAGAAGCAGTTCAAAAACCAGTCAGAAAGTAGTGAAGATGTAAAATCTCTTTAAACATCTTAGCTCAATTTAAACTTCTTTGAAAATGGCTTTTTCAATAGTACGCAAATGAATGCAAAACAGTTAGTGCAGATAAGCATAAAAATCTGCCCCTCGGGCACAAATAACATAGTTTAATAGGTAAATGACAGTAAATATGAAAGATAAACACATAAAGGTTCGCCCCTCGGGCTCAATGTCAACAACTCTGCCCCTCGGGCAATATCTCAGAACAATACCAGCCCCTCGGGCAATCACATAGAACAATATCAGCCCCTCGGGCTATCACATAGAACAATATCAGCCCCTCGGGCTATCATATAGAACAATTTCAGTCCCTCGGGCTATATCTCATATCACAATGGGTACCCGCGCTCACTAGGGGTGTACAGACTCCGGGAGGGGCCCCTTACGGCCCAAGCGCAATATCAAGCCATCTCGTGGCATCAAATCCAGGCCCTCGGCCTCATATCAGTCAAGCCACCTCATGGCGTATATATCTCAGGCCCTCGCCCTCATAAACAATATCAACAAGCCACCTCGTGGCGTACATATCTCAGGCCCTCGGCCTCAAATCAGCATCAGTGTTTCCTCACAACTAGGCCCTCGGCTTACTCAGTCAGAAATACTCACAAGCCCCTCGGGCATTAGTAAAACAGTATTTCTCAGACCAAAACATCATTTAAAATATCATTTAAGTCACAAAACAGAGTAAAAATGGTTGAGTAGTAAAACAGTGGAAAATAACATGACTGAGTTCAATTAATAAGTCAAAACAGTGAGGAAATAGTAATAAAAATCCCCGAAGGGTTCAAATAGTTAGCACGAAGCCCAAATATGGCAATATGCCCAAATCATGATGATAACATATACGTTTCAGTCAAATACACGGTAAAATCATAAGTTGGGACGGACCAAGTCACAATCCCCAATAATACACGACCCCACACTTGTCATCAATCATGTATGTCACCTCAATATAGCACTACGATGTGCAATCCGGGGTTTTAAACCCTCAGAGCATCATTTACAATCATTACTCACCTCGAACTGGCTAAATCTCTAGCTCGCGACGCCTTTGCCCCTCGAATTGGCCTCCACGCACGTCGAATCTATCCAAAATCAGAACGAATACGTCACAATATGCTAAGAGAACAAAGCCCAAGTGAAAACAATCAACAAAGGGCATGATTCCTGAAATTACCAAAACCCGAGCCCCGGGCCCATGTCTCAGAATTTGACAAAATTCACAAAACTAGAATCCTTATACTCTCATGAGTCTAACCATATGAAAATTATCCAATTCCGATACCATTTGGTCCTTCAAATCATCATTCTACATTTTTGAAAGATTTCACAATTTTCTTCCCAAATTCCATCTCAAGTCACGAATTAATTGATGAATTCAATGATAGATTTATGTACTCTAGCCAAATCTGAGTTAGAATCACTTACCCCGATTAATTTCTTGAAAAACCTTCGAAAAATCGCCAAAATCCGATTTCTCTAGGTCAAAATATCAAATAAAATCCAAAACCTCGTATTTATAGAGTACCCCACTGATTTCCACCTCCACGTACCGCACAAAATCGACCGTGGTCCGCACAAAACCAGTGCGGTCCGCACAAAAACGACCGCGGCCGCACACTTTCCTTTACAGTGATAGGTTTTAGTATTTTGGCCATAACTTTCGCTACAGATATCCAAATTGCAATATCTTTTTTATGGAAACTAGACACAAAGGGCTACAACTTTTGTTTTTGAATCATCTCAAAATTCCTTGTAAATCAAAAGATATGAGCTTCCGAAGTAGGACCAGTGAAAAGTTCCCCACCGCGGCCGCACAGAATTTTGTGCAGTCCGCACAGGACATACTGCGGCCGCACTTCTTTTTGTGCGGTCCGCACAGGACATACTGCGGCTGCACTTCTTTTTGTGCAGATTGTGTGGGTGGGTTCCGAGGCCTGCAACCCTTCTGGACCTGCTACAGCTATGATTTTCGGCCTAAAACATTCCGGAACCTACCCGGAACTCCCGGAACTTCAAACCAATTGTACCAACACATCCCATAACATCGTTCAAACTTGTTCAAAACTTTGGAATGCTCACAACCACATCAATCACCAATTTAACATAGGATTCAAGCGTAAGAACTCTTAAATTATGTTTTCGATCAAAAAGTCTATCAATTCTCGTCCGAATGACCTGAAATTTTGCACACACACATCTCAAATGACATAATGAAACTACTGCAACTCTCAGAATTCCATTCTGACCCCTATATCAAAATTTCACCTATCAACCGGAAAGCGTCGAAATCTCAATTTCGCCAATCCAAGCCTAAACTTTCCACACACTTCCAAAATGCATTCCGATCACGCTCCTAAGTCCCAAATCACCTAACGGAGCTAACCAAATCATAAAAATTCTAATCCGAAATCATATACAAACAAGTCAAATATTGGTCAAACCTTTCAAATTTTAAGCTTTCAACTGAGACTGTTCTTCCAAATTAAATTCTGATTAACCTGAAACCCAACACCAACGATTTACATAAGTTATATTGCATCACACGGGGCAAGTCATACTCGAGAACTGGTGAGCAAATGCAAAAGCACAAAATGACCGGTCGGGTCGTTACATTAGCAAAATATTTTGATTGGACTGTGGTGACCATGTGTCATATGTCACATCATTTATTTTTCTAATAAGAGAATCAATATAAGTATCAGCTATAAGATCAGTCTTATCTGGACTACAGTCTGCTCTTTCTTCATTACAAAAAGGACCTTTCACTACATCTGTACCACTTGGTTCACCTTGATCACTGCATTTCTTATTTTGTGCATCATGGAGTGATTGAATATCCATGGCTGGTAGCATTGATGACACAGCTCCACTATTTTCCTTATTATCTTTACTGAACTCTGGCGTTGAAATTTGATATGTTCCATCAACTATTTTTTTGCATGATAGCAGCAACATCCGTACCAGTTGACTGAACTTGATCAGGTGCACTACATTCTATTTTTTCTTCATCGCAAGGAATTTTAAATGAATTTCCATCACCTCCTGCTTGTTCATTAGTAGTATCTTTATCACAACAAATTTTCTCTAAACCTCCAACAACTGTTGCTGCTTCATCAGTATCCTTATTCTTTGCCCTCCTTGGAATGATTGACTATCCATGACTGATGGAATTAACGATGAAGCTGCGGTATTTTGTAAAATATTTTCACTGCTCTGTGTAGAAAGATTATATGTCCCGTCAGCTATTTTCTCCATGATAGCATCAACATATGTACCAGTTGAAAGAACTTGATCAGGTGCACTATATTCCACTCTTTCTTCCTCACAAAAATTTTTGACTGAAATTCCATAACCTATTGCATGCTTTTTTGTAGTATCTTCATCACAACAACCTTTCATTAAACCCCCAACAACTAGTGCAACTTCATCTATGACTGTTTCAATATTCATGGCTAATGGAATTAACGATCCAGCTGTTGTATTTTGCAAAATCTTTTCACTGGACTGTGGTGTAGAAAGCTCTTGTTTCTCATCAGCTATTTTAACCATTGTAGCTTCAACATCCTTACCATCTGTCAGAAATGGTTCAACAGCATTACATTCTGGTCTTATTTCATGACAAGGACCTTCCAATAAAATTCCACTAGTTGCTACAACTTCTTCAGTAACGTGTGCTCCATGAACTAAATCAATATCCATGGCTAATGGTATTGAATCAAAATATGCTCGACATTCATTATCAGTTTTTTTATTTGCCTCTTCACGGACGGACTCAATATTCATGATTGGTGTCATTAAAATAAAAGGTCTTGCATCCTCAAAATCCTTATTAAACTGCTCATCCTGTTTTGGTAACTCAACATCTTCCTCTTGTTCATCCAGTTTGTCACCCGACAAATGAGCAACATCTCTATCAGAATTATTCTCTCCAAGAATATAATCTCCTTGTTCATTACTTTCACTATTTTGATGTTTACTACTTTTGTCATGTTCTTCATTTGAAAATCTGGAAGAATTTTATAATTCATTGCTTTCATTTTCAGCGTTCACCAAGCCATGATGATATTTCTTTTTTAAAATTTTCAATAAACTCTAGAACAACATCAAGCTTCTCGTTAATAACCTGCAATAATGAATACAATATATATTCTACGAATGAAATCAACACTAAAATAAATTGCCAAACTAGTTAATTACCTTAATAGAGTTCTTAACATGTTTAATATTTTTCTTCATCTTTGTTTTAAAATTAACATGATCTGCACGTACAATGTCTTCAACTTTGGCAGATACCCTCTGAAAAGAAAAGAAAAATAGTAAGAATTTCAGCATCATAATACATAAACATTCTTATTGAGTCTAAACACAATTCAAGAAGGGTAGCATATAATTTTGTGCAGTAAATTATTATAACTAAAAAATATAATGAAATAAATATATTATACCAGTATAATTTACAGGAAAAACAGCCTTCACATGATTTCTAACACGAAGTACAGTCAATTTCTATGAAAACAAAGGGAACATGTATTAAACAGTAGGCCAATTAATTCCACAGTCTCGCGGGACGGACCAAGTCACAATCCCTACGGTGCACGCCCACACGTCGTCACCTAGCATGTGCGTCACCTCCAAAATAGTCATACGACACAATGTTCGGGGTTTCATACCCTTAGCACCAGATTTATAACTGTTACTTACCTTAATCCGAGCAAAATCCTACTCTGCAATGCCTTTGCCGCTCAAATCGGCCTCCAAACGTCCCGAATCTAGTCACAATTAACTCAATTCATTCAATACATATTATAGGAATTAATTCCATATGAAAATACTAATTTTTCAACAAAATCCGAAATTAACCCAAAAATTACCTATGGGACCCGCATCTCGGAATACGACAAAAGTCACGGAATATGAACCCTCATCCAACCACGAGTCCAACCATATAAATTTTACCAAAATCCGACATCGGATTGGCTTTCAAATCTTAAAAATTCATCTTTATGGAATTTTAGAAAATTCCTCCATTTCTCTTAAAATATCAATAATCTAATGCCAAAAATGAAGATTTATTCATGAAATATAATCACAAGAGAGTCAAGAATACTTACCCCAAGAATTCACGTGATTTCTAGCTCAAAATTGCCAAAATCCGAGCTTTGAAGTCAAAAAAATGACCCAAAACCCGGACTGCTAGAATTAAATCTGTCCAGAAAATTTCGGACACTGTTCACGCGCGGGACTGCGCGCGAGACTGTTCACATACACTATTCATGGACTATTCACGGGTACTGTGCACAGACACTGTTCACGGGGACTATTCACAAACACTGTTCACAGACACTGTGCACAGACACTGTTCACATGCTGTAAAAAAATCAGCTGCTATCCAAAGAGAAAATTCAGCAGCCTTTTTATATCCGTCAACATTCTGAAATCCACCCGAGGCCCTCGAGACTTCAACAAAATGCATTAACCAGTCCTAAAAATATGATACGAACTTAGTCGAAATCTCAAATCGCATCAAATAATGCTAAAACTGTGAATCACACCCCAATTCAAGCCTAATAAAACTAAGAACGTCCAACTTCTACATCTGATGCAAAAACCTATCAAATGAAGTTCGATTGACTTCAAATTTTGCACACAAGTCATAAATGACATAACGAAGCCATGAAAATTTTCAGAATTGGATTCTGACCCGATATCAAAAAGTCAACCCCCCGGTCAAACTTTTCAAAAATCTTCTAATTTCCAACTTTCGCCAAAATGCGCCGAATTATCCTACAGACTTCCAAATCCAAATCCGAACATGTGCCTAAGTCCAAAATTACCATACAAAACTATTGGAATCATCAAAATTCCATTCCGGGATCTTTTTCTCAAAAGTCAAATCTCCGGTCAAACTTAAGAAATCTTTAGTCTTAGATTTCTAGTTTCCGTTAAATGGCGATAATTTGATCTAGGGACCTCCGAATTCGATTTCGGGCATATGACAAAGTCCCTAACGATACGAAACTACCGGAATGGTCAAAACTTTTATCCAGGTTCGTTTGCTCAAAATGTTGACCGAAGTCAACTCAATTGAGTTTTACATCTCTAGTTCACAACTTAATCCATTTTTCACATAAAAACCTTCCGGAAAATTATACGGACTGTGCACGCAAGTCGAGAAATTATTGAGATGATTATTAAATTTAAAGATGACATTTTTGGGTCATCACATTCTCCACCTCTAAAACAAACGTTCGTTCTCAAACGTATTAAGAATTATTCTCAGGTTACCAAATTGATTATTTTACTTTTACACAAATATTTGATGTTGATCCCACATTACCGCATTCGACATAATTCCGACAACACCATTTCAATTGAGATTATTTCCTTTATCCATATTTGTAAACTTTAAGACAAACACTCCAATCATTTCCAGAAAGATCCGATTTTCACGTCAACACACGATATTAGTCTTGACTGGCTATAGCAACTCGTGCCTACGCACCCATCAAATACGGGGTATTACATTCTCCCCCACTTATGGTCATTCGTCCTCAAATGAGAAGTAGAGCATGTCCTTAAACACATAATTTAACTTATCTCTTTCTCTGTATATCTCAATATCCCAAATTTTTCAGAAATTTTGGCAGAGTCTCCCCTGTAATTGGGCCTATCCACCTGCCAGAGTAACACCAAAAGAAATCCTAACAACATGTCCACAACCCAACAAAGCACCACAAAGTATATATTAATAACACTAATCTTCGCATTACAAGCACGGTATTATCACAATGATATCTTGACATGAAACACATCATATGTATGATCATAACCATATCTCTGGTCTTAATAGTTATTCATAAAAGATTACAACATCACCAATTAACCTCATGTTAATAAAATCTCATTTGAAACCTCCAGTTTACTAATAACAATGCATGAAGATCTCATAATTACTTATCCGAATTAACGAGTAACAATTTACATCCCCGGGCACTCACCTCGTAGTCTAAAACTCAATAATTACAATATAAACCTAGCAAATTATGCACAAAGATATTCATACAAGATTTTTTTTTGCAGATAAGTCTAATAGGCATGACTCCCTATAAGTACTATAGTACAAATTTTAATTTCACAAAGGGAGCATTTAAACACATAATTTTTTTTCACCACAAGGACCTCGTCCTTATATAATATCTACCGCAGCTTGTAGCCCGGTTTAAATATTTCACATTATATAAAACACGAGGATCTCATCCTCAATGATGTACCACAAGTAATATGCACATCGTGCCAAATTGGAACATTCCATTTTCTTCTTTTGAATAATTTTCCGTTTAACAAAATCACAACACATAATGATAGACATAGCTATCTCCATCGAATCTCCCAACAGGAGTATTTACATAAGCATATTTCGGAATTATGAAGCTCACTTATAAGTGGAGCACAATAAGAGGACTTGCCTCGATATTCAGAACCGAATCAAGTTAAGAAAATTGTTACTTCATAATAATTCGAGACTGTACTTGTAACGACACCATCTGGTGTTGCGACCTCAGTCATACCATAGAAAATATATAAACGGGATGGGTCTCCACCTCTAGGAGTCTCACCTCCACCTCTAACATCCTAACCCCTACCTCTGGCTGGTCATGTAAGTGGAGTAGTAACTACAATGGGGCATGTAGCCTGAGTGCTTTTAATAAATATATTTCTCCCAAGTCTAGGACAATTTCCCCATGATGGGCCTAGTACTATCACATTCATAACAATCCCTTTAAAGGTTCAGCTGCTCATACTGAGTTTATGCTAGATAACTGGAATAACCATTATATGAACCTCGTGTTGGTAGTGCATTAAAAGAACTTACTGGAGCACCCGAGTAATCAAATATATTGACTGGGCTAGCCAGCTGCCCAAGCCCGTGTCATAATGATTTGTAGTTGTAGAGTAGAATCCGTTGAATCCTTTAAAACCTCGAGACCTCTTGGTCTTCTTAACTTCCTCTTTTCCTCATCTAGAACACATTCTAACATTTTGGCAATTTCTACCACTAGCCGAAATGAAGCATCTACCTGTAGCTTCCCGGGTTTTACTAAATTTCAAGATCATAATTGAGTCCTTTAATGAGTCCGTGGACTCGCTCTCTAGCTTAGGAACCAAAGTAGGAGTATGACGACTAACTTATTGAACCTGATGACATATTCTAACACTGTCATGGTGATCTGACACAACCGTTCAGACCACATATACCACATATTACAGAAAATCCGGGAGACAAACTCCTTCAAAAACATTTCTGAGAACTGAGCTGAGTAGGTGGTGTTGCATTGGCTAGTCTGCCCTCTTCATAGGCTTGCCACAAATACCGGAGGCTAATTTATTCTTTTGCTATGTTGACTCAACACTGCTGAGCTAACCTATTTATTCATATACTCTTCGATTCTTCTTTAGGGTAACTTTTTTTTTCCTAATTATACAAAATAATCACAAAAGTATAGCTCCATCAAGATAAATCTTGGCACGAACTACATAGTCCAGAAGATCGTCAACCACTGTACTTTCTCTAATGCACCCCAAAATCTGCAACCTTGACTTCCACACTGAGCAAACCTTCTGTAAATGTAAAGTTTTTTTTTTCTTTCTAACTCCTTTGAAACTGAAGAATTGGATTATTAAAGAGGTAGACATACCGCAAGTCCCAACCTTATACCCTGCATGTCTCATGCCTTAAATATGTGTAAATTATTGGGGAGCCTTTCAGTACCATATATATATATATATATATATAACTATATACATTTTAGGTTAAAACTGATATAACACATGACCATTCAATCCATTCATTGATAGTAGACATCCCCATTTGGCGCGAAGTCATGGGTCACAACATCCGATAATCCACAATGTTAACATTTGTAACTCATATAAATCAACCAGACGTCAAGGTCCGTTGCTCCCCTACATGATTCACTGGGTGATCTTCTCAATATGTCTGCATCTTCAGACGGAACTATAATGGGTCTAGTAAATACCTAATCTTTCCACCACCTCTTGGCGGAACCCGTCATCTGAAACACAGTAAAATCAACCTCTATTGCTTTCAACTATTCCCATATTCTACGATACTTCATAGCAGCGGTTGAGAAAATCATGTGGGTCCTCAGAAGGTTTACCACTGAAATGGACTAGAAATAACTTGGTAAACTTGTTCAATCTCAGCAAAGCCTCAAAAGACAAGGCAGGCCTCTCATCGGCCAGTGCCGCAATAACTGGTTGAGCTTCCCCAACTAGATGAGATTAAGTTAAATCCTTCATAAGCTCATGCAACACAACCCATCTAATTTCTCAAACCATTTACAAATCTCACATTCACCCTCGTAACAATCAATATAACTCTCATACGCGATCCAAACTCAAATTACAACACGTATATTTCACTGCTAAAAGAGGACTGTCAACCAACAACATAAGGATCACACAAACTTCAGAACATCCCGTAGGAGATAATCCACTTGCTTAGCCTCAAACTGGTATCTCTCTATACTCTTCCATAATCATAACTATTACACAATCACTTAACCTCCCTCTGAGTCTGAACTCATAACACAACATGAAGATTTACTCTGCTCAACAACTAAACTACAAGAGAGGTCCTTCAATACACCCATAGCTCAAGGCCATATGCCAACTCAAGACAGAAGTCAAACACCCAATAATCCTTTCTACATCCTCAGTAAACTCTTCCCGTCACATTCGAACAATTTGAACACATCTCGCAATCAAATCATACTCACCCCCTAGTCATCCAGTCACAAATCCCACCAATACGGACACAAACGGACATATAAGTCTCAAATGCACATGCTCACACAATCAAAATCTCAGTACTCAAACCACAAACAAAACATGGCCTCAAGTCCTCCAGACTGGCCCAAAATTACTCACAGAAATCACATCTCGCACCTCATCCAGGAAATCACAAGTTGTCGATGCACAGCAGATACTGAGCGCTCATGTGCGCACACAAATGCGTGGAAGGAATTCAAGGAATTATGCTTCAAGTTTAATCAATATCGCACGATAAGAATTCAAGAATATGGAATTTCCTAAAGGGTTCTTCAGCCTCTCGAAGATAAGTACAGGCGTCTCCGTACCGATCCGCAAGACTCTACTAAACCTGCTCATGACTCGTGAGACGTAACCTAGTGCTCTGATACCAACTTGTCATGACCCAAAATCTGACATGTCATGATGGCGCCTATCGTGGTACAAGGCAAGCCTCAACTCAACATCTTAACATAGTAGAACTTTTAAATAAAGGCGGAAGCAGTTAATATTAAATAAAACCTTTTAGAACAGAATATAACTCCAAAATACTAAACAATCCATTCCCAGAACCCGGTGTCACTGAGTGCATGAGCATCTAAATGATAATAACATCCGACTGATAAAACACTATATATAAATATAGAACAGTACAACATGAAAGGAAAGGAGAGTCAAGGTCAGTGAACGCCATGCAGCTACCTCAATAGTCTCCTGAGTCTGACTCCTCAATCAGCAACCGCCATGACTAGAAGTGTCTAGATCTGTACACGAAGTATAGGGGGTAACGTGAGTACACCAACTCAGTAAGTAACGGAAATAAATAAGGAAATGAGAAGTAGTGACGAGCTATGCAAATACAGTTATCTCAATAACTTTCAAATAAGAGTAGTCATACTTTCAATTTAATAGTTTAAGTCATATCAGTACGTACTCAATAAACCAGGTATCAAATTTGACTGAGCAGTAAATAATACCTTCCAATAATTTTCAAAACAGTGATATGACATCTGTGATGCAACAGTAATGAAGTAAATGTATTTTCTCAGAATAATAGTCACTCTGTCCTCCCATTCACTCCAACCTCACAATCACTCATTCCTCACATTCACTCATTCCTCCCAGTCGCTCAACACTCGGCACTTGGCACTCGCACTTAACACTCGCACTCAGTAGGTACCTGCACTCACTGGGGTATGTATAGACTCCGGAGAGGCTCCTTCAGCCCAAGCGCTATAACAAGCCACCTCGTGGCATAAATCACTCAGGCCCTCGGCCTCACTCAATCATAAATCAGTAACAACATGATGCGGCGTGCAGCCCGATCCTATAAATATCCTCACAGATCAGGCCCTCGACCTCAATCAGTCATAAATCAGTAACAACATGTTGCGGCGTGCAGCCCGATCCCATAAATATCCTCACAGATCACGCCATCGGCCTCACTCAGTCATCAATCTTTACAGTCTCTCGGGCTCTCAAAAATCATATAAACAGCCCAAACAGAGGTAATGTCATGAATCAACAATGAACAACAAGAGATGGAGGCATAATAAGCAAGAAAAGCTATGACCGAATACAAACACCAATTAACAGCTAATTCAGTAAGTACACGACCTCGCGGGTCTCAACAGTGATCACATAAGGCCTAAACATGATTTCTAACACGAAGTACAGTCAATTTCTATGAAAACAGAGGGAACATGTATTAAACAGTAGGCCAATTAATTCCACAGTCTCGCGGGACGGAACAAGTCACAATATCTACGGTACACGCCCACACGCCTGTCACCTAGCATGTGCATCACCTCCAAAATAGTCATACGACACAATGTCCGGGGTTTTATACCCTCGGGACCAGATTTATAACCATTACTTACCTTAATCCGAGCAAAATCCTACTCCGCAATGCCTTTGCCTCTCAAATCGGCCTCCAAACGTCCCGAATCTAGTCACAATTAACTCAATTCATTCAATACATATTATAGGAATTAATTCCATATGAAAATACTAATTTTTGAACAAAATCCGAAATTAACCCAAAAATTGCATGTGGGGCCCGCATCTCGGAATACGACAAAAGCCACGGAATATGAACCTCCATCCAACCACGAGTCCGGCCATATAAATTTTACCAAAATCCGACATCGGATTGGCTTTCAAATCTTAAAAATTCATCTTTATGGAATTTTAGAAAATTCCTCCATTTCTCTTCAAATATCATTAATCTAATGCCAAAAATGAAGATTTATTCATGAAATATAATCACAAGGGAGTCAAGAACACTTACCCTAAGAATTCACGTGATTTCTCGCTCAAAATCGTCAAAATCCGAGCTTTAAAGTAAAAAAAATGACCCAAAACCAGGACAGCTGGAATTAAATCTGTCCAGAAAATTTCGGGCAGTGTTCACGCGCGAGACTGTTCACATACATTATTCATGGGTACTATTCACGGGTACTGTGCACAGACACTGTTCACGGGGACTATTCACAGACACTATTCAAAGACATTGTTCATGGGTACTGTTCACATGCTATAAAAAAATCAGCAGCTGTCCAAAGAGAAAATTCAGCAGCCTTTTTATATCCGTCAACCTTCTGAAATCCACCCGAGGCCCTCGAGACTTCAACAAAATGCATTAACCAGTCCTAAAATATGATATGAACTTAGTCGAAACCTCAAATCGCATCAAATAATGCTAAAACCGTGAATCACACCCCAATTTAAGCCTAATGGAACTAAGAACGTCCAACTTCTACATCTGATGCAAAAACCTATCAAATCAAGTCTGATTGACTTCAAATTTTGCACACAAGTCATAAATGACATAACGAAGCCATGAAAAAATTTTAGAACTGAATTTCGACCCCGATATCAAAAAGTCAACCCCCCGGTCAAACTTTTCAAAAATCTTCTATTTTCCAACTTTCGCCAAAATGCGCCGAATTATCCTACAAACTTCCAGATCCAAATCCGAACATGTACCTAAGTCCAAAATCATCATACAAAACTATTGGAATCATCAAAATTCCATTCCGGGGTCTTTTTCTCAAAAGTCAAATCTCCGGTCAAACTTAAGAAATCTTTAGCCTTAGATTTTTAGTTTCCGTTAAATGACGATAATTTGATCTAGGGACCTCCGAATTCGATTTCGGGCATATGACCAAGTCCCAAATAACGATACGAAATTACCGGAATGGTCAAAACTTTTATCCGGGTTAGTTTGCTCAAAATATTGACCGAAGTCAACTCAGTTGAGTTTTAAAGCTCTAGTTCACAACTTAATCCATTTTTCACATAAAAACCTTCCGGAAAATTATACGGACTGTGCACGCAAGTCGAAAAATTGTTGATACCGCTTTTCAAGGTCTTAAAATACCGAAATGATTATTAAATTTAAAGATGACATTTTTGGGTCATCACATAGCACAACTGACCCCATGTGCTGGTAAGTGCCTAACCTAACCTCGGCGAAGCAGTGACGAGGCTAGGACCAGACTACCAAATAAATTTGTGCCATATAGCGTACAAAAATAATAGGAAGCAGATAACAATGATGGCAACAATGATCAACCAATGATATAAATAACAGGCAACAAGAACACCATATATGTTTCTCAACAAATAATAAATACAAGTGCTATCAATTAATCAAGTCCTTCAAATATAAATCTTTCAAATAAGCATTTTTCGAATATAATTCTTTCGAGTAAAGGTCACCTTGTACCGCCTCATTTCATAATCATAAATAATATAGGTCTCAGCCCACTTTCATATTTTCACGGCACCTCGTGCCCATATATTTCTGTCTCTCGTTGCACAACCATATTCTCATGTTACTCAGTTCATAGGTTCCATAACCCAATACAATTAAGAATGTTCAAGGAGGCTCATTCACTTAACATAAAGTAGAGTACAACTTCCAACCCAATTAGGAAATCAACAAGAAAAGATGAAGTTATTTTTAGAAATCATTTGATAAAGAAAATACCCTTTTCAATTAAAGTACAATATCGAATGAATCATTACCTTTAATACGAGAAATCAATAAATCAAAACATAGTAGAAATTCCTTTTTAAGTAAAGTACAACCTCAAACGGTTTAAGGAAAATTTAGTTGAGAAATCAATTGAGTTAAAAATGTAACAATTGCTGAAATTTGAAGTATTGAACATATAAAAAAAATAAGGCGAGGTATTGTAAACACTATGGATTCCAATACAAAGGATCACAACAGTAAAGAGATCTAAACAGTTAATACACTTGAATTGTTAATAACAAGTAAACACAGCAAACAGAAAGTGCACGGCATCACCCTTCGTGCTTTAACACTCTCTCACCAAAATAATACACGACATCACCCTTCGTGCTTTAACACTCTCTCACCAAAACAATACACGGCATCACCCTTCATGCTTTACACTCTTCCTCACCCAAGTAATAAACACAAGGCAAATAGGGTAAGAGAATCTATAACATCGAAATAAGATCAAGTAACAACAGAAAATCAGTAAATAAACGTAAAGGACAACATAACTCAATTAGAATCAGGAAAAATCAAGGACAAGTGCACGGCATCACCCTTCGTGCTTTTACTCTCGTCCTCACCATAAGAATCAATATAAACTGCACGGCATCACCCTTCGTGCTTTTACTCTCATCCTCACCGTAAAATCAATGTAATCGGCACAGAATTGTACATCGTGCGGCACGGCATCACCCTTCGTGCTTTACACTCTTCCTCACAAAATCATACACGGCATCACCCTTCGTGCTTTACACTCTTCCTCACAAAATCATACACGGCATCACCCTTCGTGCTTTAACACTCTTCCTCACCCAAGCAACAATCACAAGAAATAAGGGCAAGGAAATAAATAAAATCACAATAAAATCTCGGCAAGGGAACAATAGTGCAATAATCAAATCCGCGCAAAGAAAACAATATCAAAACAATAACATCAACATCCCGGCAAGGGAGATAACATCAAAAGCAACAATATTTCGACAAGGGAGATGATATAATGATTCTCTTCTCTTTCTCACTTTTACTTCACAACTCACTTCACAACTTGAGCCAATACTCTACAATGTTCAACAATTCAATTCTCAACTTGAGTCAATGCTCTATAATGTTCAACAATTCTATTCTTAACTAGAGCCAATGCTCTACAATGTTCAACAATTCAATTCTCAACTTGAGCCAATGCTCTACAATGTTCAACAATTCAATTCTCAACTTGAGCCAACGCTCCACCATGTTCAATTAACAATAATACTTTCACAAGTCATATTCCTCAATAGAAATTATCATATAGAGCATATATAATACGAAACAGAGTCACATTAATCAAAGTATAAGACTCACGGGCATGCTTGACACCAACGTATAGATACTCGTCACCATGCCTATACGTCGTACTCAACAAATAACACATAACAAATAGGACACAACTCTTAATCCCTCAAGCTAAGGTTAGACCAAACACTTACCTCGCTTTGGAACCAATTCAAAATTCCAACAAGCCTTTGCCTCGCGAATTCATCCGAAGCTTCAAATCTAGTCATAATAATTCAATATACTCAATATAAATCGTACGAATTAATTCCATATGAATTTACACATTTTCCAAATTAAAATCCTAAATTTAACTCAAAATTGCCTGTGGGGCCCACATCTCGAAATCCGACGAAACTCATAAAATCTAACAACTCATTCCGATACGAGTTCAACCATACAAAAATTATCGAATTCCGATATCAAATGGACCTTCAAATCCTAAATTTTCATTTTTGGAAAGTTTTAAAAAAACTTCAATTTCTTTCATCCAAATCTGAAATAAACGATGAATATTGATATAGATTTATGAAATGTAATCACTTCCGGATATAGAACACTTACCCAAGTCGAAATCGTGAAAAACCCCTTTGGAATCGCCCAAATCCGTGCTTGAATGACCAAAAATGGAGGAAATCTCGGACCTCTTCGGTTTTTACACTACCTAGGGGTATTTAAGGGATTTTGTGTGCTCCACCGCGCTCCTTCCGCGTTTTGCCGCGCTCACAGGCAGAAATCTCTTGAATTGCCGCGGTTTCGGCGCGGCCGCGCGCCTGGGTGCGCTTATGACACATGTCCGGTAAAATTGTCATAACTTTCTGTATACATCTCCAAATGACAAACGGTTTGATTTTCTGAAAACTAGACTCAAAGGGATTTAATTTGATAGGTTGTGCATCACACAACTGATTATATACATGTATATATTCTCGTCCAAAGTAAGGTTTTGCGCGTACTCATTTGCAACTTTAGTCTATTATGTAATTTTCCAACTTGTCTTAGACTTAGAACTTTCCTTAGACCCCATATATCTTATAGTACACCTCGTACACTTGCTATCATATCCAATTGGTATTTATAATGGTAATAGACCTCTTCCACATATAAAATAATATAATTAGAACACGTCAACTTTCTTATTTCGCCAAAATGCGCCGAATTGTCTTGTGGACTTTCAAATCTAAATTCGAATACACGTCTAAGTCCGAAATCACCATACGAAGCTATTGACGTCATTAAAATTCTAATTTGGGGTCTTTTGCTCAAAAGTCAACTCTTTGGTCACCTCTTTCCATTTGCTTCAAACATAAGATTTTGATTTTCTTTAAATTTTAACTCCGAATCTTATGAAAAACCAAACTTGACCATACATGCGGGTCATAATGCGTATTACGAAGCTCCTCGAGGTCTTAAGTCGTTGAACGAGACGCTAATTCTTGAAATGACAGGCTGGGTCGTTACAATTATAATATTTATCCAGTATAACATACTGGAAGATAAACATTCACATGATAGACTTCCAGTATAATATACTGGACAAAATTTTACTAAATTTAATAAACAAAAAACATTAGCAAAACCCACACACTAAACGTCAACTATTCACACACAACAGACGTCCCGTAAAATATACTACAATGAATCAAAACTCAACTATATTATAATATTCTTCCAGTATGTTATACTGTAATCAAAATTTGACAAGAAATGGAGAAATGTAAAATGCAGACGAAGTAAGAAAATACTTGAAAATTAACTCTAATATACAGAGACTAGAAAAATTTTGAAAAACTTATAAAAATAAATTAAACAACGATTACAACATTACAACATAAAACTAATAACAGAGTTACAAAATTAGCAGAAATAAGACAAACTAATGAACAGAGAAAAAATCATAAAAGTTAAAATACAACAAATATTTAAATCCTAATGGTACGGAAATCAAAATTAAACCTAAAGAACCATTAATAACAACGAAAATTCAAACACATTATTGTAAACAACAAAACTCACCATAATTTTGAAGAAAATTGGACTTAACCTAGACAAGATTCGAAGAAAAGTGCTCTCTCAGGAAGCGAAATCCGTACAACTGCTGTAAAAACAAAGAGAAAGCCGATAAAAAGTAACTAAATAGTATGTTAAAAGCGTCAAAGGCAATTATATCATTTACCAATAGATTTTAAGTTAAAATGGCTAGAAATCGATTACATTTAGATCGCTGGCTATTTTTCGATATTCAGCCGTAAAACTGGCTACGCCATACAATTTTGACAATTTAGTGGGCTTAATTCTTGAAGAATTAACCTAAATAGTCGCTCACCCAACTGCTTAAGGTAAAAATAGCCGGCGGATATATAATATAAGTACAATCCATATATAATATATGTATATATATATATATATATATATATATATATATATATAAACAACGCATAATCTATGCATGCCAACTAGAAAAAATAAATAAATAAATTTGCTCGGCTATTTGCGTAAAGATCTCATCTTTACACAAATAGCGGTCATATTCATTGTTTATTTTTCTAGCCATATAGATAGATTATACATTGTTTATACACATATAATACAAGAATTATGCATATAACCACCAGTTATTTTTTGTTTAAGCGATTAAGTAGGCGTCTATTTGAACTAATTCTTCTATCCTTTTACCCATTATTCCCTTTTCGCCCAGGCCAGACCAATAGGCTACGTGACGAGTGGTCAACTAGGCCACTATTGAGCTAGGTGCAGATATAAATGGGTATGAGAGTGGACATATGAAACTTGGCCCATCAACAAATTGACAAGCCCAAGAGTCTAAGACCTTATGCTTCCTCAACAAATCCTGGGCAAAGATAGTTAACGTTAGCTTTTACCATATCATTGACATTTAAAAGCTCACAAATTACTCTTTCAAAGCTTCTAATTGAAATTAACAAGAGAGAGAGAGGCCACGGGGAGGAGGGTCGAGTTTGAATTGTCCTACAATTAAAATGTAAATAGTTGTGCATTATTAGTAGTTATTTATCTGCCAACTACACATAAGTGTCCATGTTTGATGCGAACTGGAGCACATGGAGGAATTTTTTTACCAATTATGCGAAGGTAAAGAAATAAGAAAATAGGTGCTATCCTTTCTACTCCATTTTGTATGATATTTTTTTCTTTTTTAATTTATTCTTAAAAGAATGACACAGAAATGTTATACTAATTTGTTTGGGACACAAATTTCAAATATTTTCTTTAGGTTTTAAATTTTGTATCCAATAAAATGGTGTCATGTAAAGTGAAATGGATATATATTATATATTATATAATTTATGTTTCGCATCAAACTTGAATCCAACGACACAACACTTTATATGTCCCTAGATATAGACCAACTAGCCTAATACAAGCGTTAGTGGCTAATTTTTGTAGCTTGTAATGGCTGACATCTTTATGTGATCTATGGCAGTGCGTAAAAAATTTTCGTAATAACCGTGAAGTTGCTGCCTACTGACCACTTACTCTTATAATAATTTATATGAACGCAAATTATTAACTTTGTAAACCTGATTAATGGAAGTTTATTTAATGCGTCTCCTGATAGACTTGAAAGTCAACCAACCATTCCTTTTCGTTTTTTTTTTGGCATTTAACTTTATAACCGTTTAAATAACATTTACACTATAATTATTTTCTGGTTACTAATTTTCCTTTTATAAATAGTTATATGTAATTAAATTTCAAATGATCTAATAGTTGTTGCTTCTTCATATGATTAACAATATGATTAAAAATTTTAATATGTTATCAATATTCCAATGCTTTGCGTAGGACAGAAATTCTTAGGAATCATAATGGGTGGGGAAGCATATTTTAGACGTGGCTTGAATTCTTCAAAGCAATTAGTATCCCAATTATCCAGTAATTGTGAGCACGTAGTTGTCAGTTGTTGTTTTTTAAAGATTACGAACTTAGGTTATAAGCAATATGGATAATTAATTTTGTGGATAAGATTGGTCTTCGTTCTTGTAATGAAGTTGGTATGTATGTTTACCTGATCATATATCCTATTAACGTTAACTCCTAATGTCTAATGTAGTGAAGTTGGTGTGCTCTTTGTTTTTAGAAACCTTTCATGAACTGAGTTTGGTAGATCTTTCTTTTGCTGGTAAACTAATAATATATATATATAAGCATAAATGTTTGAAGTTCAGGTTAAAATATTTGAAGTTTGGCTTGAGCAAATCAAAATTTAGTCGCGTAAGGCTGAAGTTCAGACGTTTACTTGCACAAGCAATATGCCAAACTTCAGGTAAACTTTGTAACTTCAAAAGTCCGTTTTTGCAACTTACGACCGGTATACCTAAAATTGATTGTGAAATGACTAAACTTATAAGTAAAAATTCATAAACTATGAGTATGCCTTAGATAGGGTTCCAAAATTGGTTATCTGTGCATTTTCTCCTCGAAACAAGCAACATTTATGCGGTTCCTCTTAATAAATTTCCTCACCCTACATTGGATTGGATGTAATTTTGTAAAAGTCTATTTTTAAATTTTTTTTGCTAAAAGTGCACTTTACTATTCTTTTATTATGTATATCAATTATGCTAGTAAACTTTTAAGTATATTATATGCGAGTGTATGTGTATAATTAGGAAAAAGAGCGGGAAAAAAAGACGAAAAACTAATTTGATTTGGTTTATTGATTCAACAATGTTAATTTGGTCTTTTTTAAATTAAAATTTATAAATCGCTAGTGGTTAATGTTGTGTCCACACTATTCTTCCATTTTTCATAGTACCGGGCCTTATTTACTTGTTACTATTATTTCTTTTCATCTATTTTCTGGTCCTTATGTTGCTGTTTTATTTTTATGATTTTTATTGATGGTACTGATTTATTGTCTTTGTTCGTTTTTTTTAGCTGAGGGCCTTTCGATAGCAAACTCTCTACTCCCTCAGATAGGGGTAAGCTCTGCGTACTCACTACCCTTCCCAAATCACACTTATGGGATTACGCTGGGTTGTTGTTTATTGACTCAAACCAAACCACCTACACCCTAACGAGGTGCATACATTACACCTATATATAACACCTGCCTTCTACTCGTCCTTCCATATTTGTAACACAATTATTCACCAAATTTTCTCTAGCACTAATATAATGGTAATCAAGGTTCATGGTCCTGTCCAGTCACCGGCGGTGTTGAAAGTGATAGCATGCCTCAAAGAGAAAGAGCTCGATTTTGAGCTTGTTCATGTTAATTTGCCTGCTGGTGATCACAAGAAGGAACCTCTCATTTCCCTCAATGTATGTTCACCTTAAACCTAGTACCTTATATTATTCATGTCCTTTTAATCCTATTTCGGGACTCCATTGGCAAGACTCAAACCTAAAATCTCTAATTAAGAATGAACTTTTACCATTCTACCACACTCATTGGTGGTGAATTCAATTTTATTATCGCACATAGTTTTAAATTATTTCATATACATGTGTGTGTGAGATCTCTATACATATTGATAATTTCGCTTGTTTTTTAATTGTCTTGATGTTGTTACTGCTTGTTGCTATTGTTTTCTTTTCATTTTTCCTTGAGTCGGGAGTCTATCGGAGACAGTCTCTCCACCCCCAAGGTAGGGGTAAGGTCTGCGGACATATTACTCTCCTCAGACCCTACTTGTGGGATTATAGTGGGTTTGTTGTTGTTGTTGTTGTGTGAGTCGAGTAAAAAATGGATGTGATTGTATGTCGACAGCCTAAATCTGATCAAGAGGCAGAACTTGAAATTCAGATTACGAACTTAATTAAATTTCTTTGATTCATGCAGCCATTTGGTCAAGTTCCAGCATTTGAAGATGGAGATCTCAAGCTTTTTGGTAAGTGGACTTTCCTATACCACACAATGGCATACGAATTCAAGATTTAAAGTCAATGAATTCGGTGTATGCATATTTTTATCTATGTATACATTTTTTAAATGACTTTTATCTATATACATTTAGTAGCTGGAAGTAATAGATTCAAATGAACTCATAGAACCAGCATCGAATCCTAAGTTGAAATGTGATGGGTCAATATTTATGATCTTAGGTCAGTACATGTGGACAATTTTTGAATTTTGTACATATATATATTTGTTCTCCATACAATATATATTTGGTTTAGGTTGAAACCATTGAAACTACATTGCACCCGTGACCCAAAAAATCATCATAAATTTTGCCTCCTGCACATATATATATAGATATAGATATAGATTTATCAATATTGATATCTAAATGCAGAGTCAAGGGCCATTACACAATACATAGCTCACACATATGCTGACAAAGGGAATCAACTTCTACCCAATGATCCTAAGGAAATGGCAATCATGTCTGTGTGGATGGAAGTAGAATCAACAAAATTTGACACTCCAGGTTTTAATCTAACCTTTGAGATAGCTCTTAAGCCATTATTCTTCGGCGCGGCGACAGATGAAGCAGCAGTGACAGAGAATGAAGAAAAACTCGGTAAAGTTCTTGATGTGTACGAATCAAGACTTAAGGAGTCAAAATATTTGGGTGGAGAAAGTTTCACACTAGCAGATTTGCACCATATACCTATTGCTAACTATTTGATGGGGACTAAAGTTAAGAGTTTGTTTGATTGTAGACCTCATGTTAGTGATTGGTGTGCTGATATCTTGGCAAGACCAGCTTGGTCTAAGGCACTTGACTACTTGAGTGCGGAAACTTTGAAATTACCACATGAATATGGCCTATGTATTAGCAGGTTAATAAACATGGGCCATAGTTGAAGACTTTTTCTATATTTTGTTTTATGTTATTCGTCTTTTTTCCCCTTTCGTCCTTTGTCTTCAGTGAGACCATATTATGTGATGTGTTTGTTATTGCTATGAGTGTTTATCTTTAATCTATCGTATGAAAGGCCTTCGATTGCATTACATATAATCTCATTCATAAATTAGAATTCAATACAAAATTTGGCGAAGAAAAACATGTGATATCAAGTGCCTTGGTTAGTAGGTGAAAATGACGATATATAATGACGTCTTGTGGAGTTTAACTACTATATACTCCCTCTGTTCCAGTTTATGTGAACTTATTTCCTTTTTGGTCCATTCCAAAAAGAATGACCCATTTCTAAATTTGGTAACAATTTAGCTTAAACTTGCAATTTTATCCTTAATGAGAAGCTTTTATAACCACACAAATACTCTAGGCCCCTTTTTGACTTATTTAGGACCACAAATTCCAAAAGTTTTTATTTTTTCTTAAACTCCGAGTCCAGTCAAACAGGTTCACATAAATTGAAACTGAGGGAGTAATATATAACATCGTAAAATAATTTTTATATTATCAGGTCATTTAAAAGATAAGTAAAGTTATTGTTCATGACACGTGAAAATATTCATTTAGAAAATAAAGTAGATAATTTGCTATAATAGGTTGGATTACACGCATAGTGTAAAAAAAGGTTTATCTTATTAGGGTATATAAGTTAAATTTTGTTTAATTGTTAAGACCGTTTCATTCTGAAATCGAACTCATTACATTTTTAGCCTACCAATACTATACTATTAGACACATATCTGGATTTTTTGCGTCGTTTCGATCGCCGTGGCCTACTTTACTTGCTCTATTTCTTGATAGACGTCAAATAAAGAGCCTTAACAAAATATACAATAAATTTGAGATTAGTGAATGCTAAGTCCAGCTTTTTCTATTGATCACCACCACTAATAATTTCTTTATGCCATTGTTGGCGGACTAGAAGTTCAATCTCCACATTATTCGATAATGGGAAGAATTCAATTCCCTATACTACGAGAATGGGGAGAAAGAAAGAGATGATAGAACTGTACCACATCATAAGAGCTTAAATTATGTCGCATTTTCAAATGCTTATTCCATTCTATCCCTTTTCTATATAGGACAATTAAATAGAGTATGAGGCCATCTTACAACCAAGCACAAGTGGTCTAGTGGTAGAATAGTACCCTGCCACGGTACCTGGGGCGGAGGTAGAGAACTACTTACGGGTTTTGACGAACTCATTAACTTTTGTTTAGACTTTGTATTTGTATTAAAAATCTATTAAATATGTATAACTATTTAATTATGAACCCAGTAACTAAGACATGTTATGAGTTCGATAATAAGTTCAGAACTCATAAACTTCAAATCCTGGCTCCGCCTCTGCACGGTACAAACCCGAGTTCGATTCCCGGCTGGTGCATATCTTTTGATTTTACATATTGTTTTTTGTGCTCAGCAATACCTTCCGGCTTGTATTTGGTGGTTTATATGGTTCGATTCTGAGATGTTTTTGAGGACAAAAGCAGAATACACGAGTGTCTTTTCTAGCGTTTGGACATAGATTTGGTTGAAACGTGAAAAAATAACTTTTGAAGTAGTTTTGAAAAATAATTTTTGGAAGTTAAAATTATGTTTGGACATGCATTTAATTTTAAAAAAAAAATTGAAGTTTTGTGAGTGGGAGAAAAAGTTTCACCCAAAAACTACCCTAAACTAGATTTTGGGAACTTGAAAAATAATTTCAGAATTTTTTTAAAAATAGATCACTAAACTATGAACAAACAATGTTTTTAAAAAAAAATTGAAAAGAAGTTGCCAAAATGTATGGCCAAACGGAGCTACGCATACTGGAAAGCATAACCTAAGCAGACAGCATGTTAGAATTCCTAGCTCTCTCATTTTCATGCTTTACATTAATAAAATTCTGATTACCTAACAAAAGAGGGGGGAAAAGTGTAGGCTTTAGAAATGTCCTAAATGAGAAAAAGCTCACGCACCTATGTTCTCAAATTGAGCACCTTTATCCACCCTCTAGACGATACCAACAATAACCTGAAACATTGGTATCGAAATCAAGCATCGGAGACAGAGGCAGTGCCGGGATTTCAAAGTTATGGGTTCTAGATTTTATAACAACAATATCAAATGTTAATAATTGAGTTTTAAATTTAATATTTAAACAAATTTAATGAACTCTTTAACACAAGTATATTGTTTGAGCAAAAGTTACTGGATCCGACCGAATTCATATTCGGGCTTCTAGCTCTGCCCCTGATTGGAGAAGTAACCGGGGGAGGGGGGGGGAGTTAAGAACATTGAATATTAGACCGTGTATTTGCTTTCTATTCCAACACAATTTGGTGAATTTATCCGGCCAGGTTAAAAAGTTTACACTAAGGATGTTTATTTATTCACCTTTAGTGTAAACTTTTTAACATGGCTGGATAAATTCACCAATTTTCTTGGAAAACAAGTAGTAAATTTATTTATTTTTCGATGTTTGGTACGCAAATTAAGGAAAATGACTTTTCAAGAATATTCATAAATAATTTAGATATAATAAACATGAAGCCATAAACTTTCAAACCAACAACCTTCCGGACCTACAAATTTCATAAACTTTCGAATTCATATTCGGGCTTCTAGCTCTGCCCTGATTGGAGAAGCAAAGGGAGGGGGGGGGAATAGTTAAGAACAAGTTAAACCGTGTATTTGCTTTCTATTCCGAGACAATTTGGTGAATTTATCCAGCCAGGTTAAAAAGTTTACCCTCAGGGTGTTTGGTATAACAGAGAATATTTTTCGTGGAAATATTTTTCAAGAAAATATTTTTTTGGAAAACAAGTAGTAAATTTTATTTATTTTACGGTGTTTGGTACGCAAATTAAGGGAAATGACTTCTCAAGAATATTCATAAATAATTTAGATATAATAACCATGAAGCCATAAACTTTCAAACCAACAACCTTCCAGACCTACAAATTTCATAAACTTTCGAACCGCTAAACTTTCGAAACCGTAGAATTTCGAACCCGTAAACTTCCAAACACATAAACCTCCGAACTCATAACTTTGGAATTTGTAAAATTTTGAACCTTTAAACCGATAAATAAAAAAATTAAAACTGAAAAATATATTTAAAAAATATTTTTTTCCGGTGAGGGAGGGGCAGGTGAGGAGGTGGGTAGGTGGTGAGTGGTGCAGAAATATGAAAAAACATAAATTTGAAATTGCAAAAAAAAAAAAAAAATAAGGTAACAAATGTTGTAGGGTGGGTGAAAAACTGAAATTTAAAAAAAAAATGCCTTTTTTGGAGAGTGAGATGGGAAGGTTGAGAAGGAGTTTTGGAAAATATTTTCTCTTCTCTTGATTAGGAAAATGAGTTCATAAGGAAAATGTTTTCCAAAATATTTAAGCCAACCAAACATGGGTAAATTGAAAAATATTTTCTAGAAAATATTTTCCTTCGTACCAAACACACTCTAAATTGTTTATCTGATGAACCAAAGCACAATGATTGGGCCTTGACAGCAGAGGTGGAGCCAGAATTTCAAGTTTATGGATTCAGGATTGTAATTGTTTTAAGTTTATTGGATTTTAAATTAATAATTTATATTTATTCAATAAATTTTGTAAGACAAATATAAAGTTCGAACCAAAACTATTGGGTTCAGCCGAACCCGTTCTCGACACTCTAGCTCTGCCCCTGCTTGACAGAGAATGCACATGCCAAATTCTAACTAGTTTGGCGCTAACACTGAATGCAATTAAGTTTTTTTTACCGTTACTAGGACAACCGACGAAATAGCCAAAGCAATTTTAGTCAGCGCAGTTTATCAATGCTAGAACTAATTTGTCAAGTATGAGTAATATACATATGTTCAATGCTAGTATAATTCAAATGTTAATAGGGATGGCAAATGGGGCGGTGCGGATGCGGAATGATATGGGTTTAAAGCTATGCAAGGCGGGTTGAAATAATTTTTTAAAAGACTGATGCGGTGCGATTGTGGTTCTATGCGGGTTTGCACAAGTTTACTTAATTTGGCCTACTGTATTATCTAGTAATAAGACATGCAACAAACCTTAAATAGCATAACATCTATTTAAATGTTTGATACTTCATAAAAACAAAGTAAAACATTTATAACCTCTTCTTTTTTTCAAGTACACCTTTTAATAGAATGTTAATTAAGTTAGAAATTTTCAATAAAAGAAAAAGTTAGACATTTAAGGGAATATAAAATATAGTTTATACAAATATTTAATGATTAAATAATCAACATTTATCACTTAATCATCTAATGAACGCTCGAAAATTGTTTTCAAATTCCAAAACCATAAGCATAACATTCAGGTTTTTGTCAATTTCCAGCATTCCAATTAAACAATTCAATACATGAGCTGATGAGCATAAGCTTTTCATTTTTTGGTTGATGAAATAAAAAATCCAGCAACAAAATTAATTAAAAAAAAACTAGCAAAATGAAAGAAAAAAAAAACACTTTTGTGGGGAGGAGCGGGGCAGGTGGACGCGGGTGTGGGTGTGGGGCGGGTGGATGCGGGTGAAAATGCTATGCGGGGCGAGTTGAAATCTTTGCGGACCGTACCGCACCGCACCGGGACGTTTGCATCCCTAAATGTTAATAACTTTCTACAGTAAAAAGATGAAAGACTATAAGTTATGCATACAAAAGAAAGAAAAAGTATACAACTTTCTGCAAATAAACTGCATTGTCATTATTACAAAAGTAATTCCAGTTAATTACATGATTACAAATGAAAAAGTTTAAACCCCATATCCAACTAAGCTACAATTCTTGTGCACATAAGTGCAGAGTGAAGAGGTCTTCATTGAGTTTGATATATATATATATATATATATATATATATATATATATATATATATATCAAACTCCATTACCATATCCCACAAACCATTAAATTGTAGGAGCAGAAAAGAGTTTTGTAAGCTATAGACAACAAGATATATGCGCGCGCATTCTACAAAATCTTACTGCCAGGAAGTTCAATCCACTGAAGTTGGAGTTCAACTTCTCCACATTCAACATTTCTCAACCTTAGTATCATATCTTGAACAACCTTACCATCTTGCCATACAACTCTACTCTCTTCGGCGAGGCAGTTTGTCCTACAAGGCAGTACTCTTGTAATTACAGTGCCAGATGGGAGACCATCTAAGTTCATCTTCAGTGCTTCTACAAATGGTTTTATGTCAAATTCTGCATCTCCCATTTTGTCGTCCATGCTGAACGTGTCGTGATCATAAACAGTCTGCAAGCAGATATAATAAACAAACATCAACCGATCAATCAAAATGCTTCTTAATCCCGAATTATTTGTGATCGACTATACGAATCCTCTATATTCGTTCTATTCTTTTGTACTTTATCATTGTGGAATACTTAGTCATGTTAGTACCCCGAAAAGCAGGCGAAAGAATGTTGGAGACATAATGAAGTAAATAAAAGTGTGTTTTCTCTAACAGCTTAAATTTTTAGATGAGACAGTCACACACTTTAATATGGTAGCTAGCAGAGCAGGCAGAATTTTCACGTGCTTGGCTCCAGAGGCGTAGCGAGGATTTGAAGTTTATGGGTTCCGAACTTGCTACCGAACTCATAACTCATTTAGTTACTGGGTTCGCAGTTAAATATTTATATATATTTAGTTACTTTCTAATACAAAACATGGTTTAAGCAAAAACTACCGGGTTCATCCGAACCCGTTAATCATACACTACCTCCGCCCATGCTTGGCTCATCAAAAAGAATCAAGTCTGCACGTGAGTTTGCGTGTTGGAGATATAGTATGTTCTCTCCAACATCTTAAGCTTTTTAGATGAGATGGTCATACACTTCAACAAAGAAAATAATGACCGAAGAATGTATTTTTGTTAAGGATTGTTATACAAATAGCCGGCCAGGAAATTAAGGAAATTTATGTTATACTATGCAGCAAGAAAATTTACCAGCTTAACAGGAAGACTGGGATCAGAGACAGAGAGGGTCAGTTCTTCATTCCACTCAGGATTAATATCCTTCTTTATAACTCGCGTCTTCAGTTTCTGCATTTAAGTTAAAACGTAAGCAAGTCCAAAATTTGTGTTAGAGCAATTAATATAGGCTTACATATAAAAGAGTAAAAAGAAAAAACTTGTAACTGCCAAAATCCAAGTTCTCAACCTAAAATATCCCAATTCCCAAGCAGCTTAAAATTTACAAATTAGCCAAAGCCATGAGAGAAAAGAAGAGCCAGTTATGGGATTTCCATGAGTTTTTCTTAGTTCAATAATAGCTGCTTTAAATCCTTCATTTTCAAAGCTTTACATCTCCAACTGAACCTGAATTACGAGTATTCAGGGAATATTTTATATGCAACAGAACAGTGTATGGAAATTATATTGTGTATGTGGATTCAGAGGTGTATCCAGAATTTTAAGCCTATGGTTACTACTGTTAGATTAGTTAGTGTTTGATGGGAAGTATTTGAGAAGAGGTTGTTTGTCCCTCATTGGAAAAAGAAAAAAAGGAAGAGGTGTTTAAAACCATTTCTTTGTCTTATATAGTTTGAAATTTTTTAGGGTGTTTTGGAGGGAAATTGGAATTTGACTATATTATTAATAATCAAGATTGGGCACTTGGGCTTTGGGCCAATTAAGTAGCCTGAATTAATGTTTTAGCCACCCATTATTTGATTAATTAAAAACGTTTTTAGCCTTTTAATTTCAGAAAAACGTTTTATATTTCTTTTTTAAATTTAAAAGAAGGTGGCTATTGGTTTTAAAAGGTGCCTGTTATGAAGAGATGAGTCTGTTAATTCCAACAGACTCCTAGAGGTATTATAAATACCTATTTCATCTCCAAAACGAAATTATCTGAAACTTTCATCTCTTTCTCTTCTACTTATTTTCTACAACTCACAACTATTTTGTTCTTGTGGGAAATTCGAGTTAATTGTTGAAACTCGAATTTCAGAGGCTTTGTAGAATCCTGGAGGAATTCTGTCATAATCCATGCAGCAACGAAATTGGGAGGCTTAAATTCCTTAAGGACAGTGACTACACTATCAAGGCCAAATTATTTCGTCCTATATTCTATTATAATTTCTAACACCTACAATGATCTCAAGTTAATATACATAATAAAAAGGACAAACGAATTCGGTTCCAAGTTAAATATTCTTATACTTTTAATGAGTTTTTTAGTACAATATAGGGTCTATGAAAAAGTTTCTGAGTTCACGTAAACTCGTAACATTTGCACTATCTCCGCCCCTGTATAGATCAATACTATTTTTATGCGTATATCTTAATCCAGAACATCGTTAGTAAAATTCCTGATTTCGCTGCTAATTATATAGTATTCATGACCCGGTGTTTATGTTTACGGCTGCTTCGAAACATGTCTAAAAGTAGAATCTAGAAATTATATTATCCTATCAAAAAGGGAGGTCCGGACCACAAGGATCTATCGTACCCAGTTTTATCTTGCATTTTCGCAAGAGGCTGTTTTCACGGTTCAAACCCGTGGCCTTGCTCACATGGCAACCTATCAAAAAACTAAAGTTAAAAGTATATAGAGGAGGAAAGAAAGAGACCTGTTTTTTACCCATCTTGACAACACAATAAGGATCACTGGTTCGAACATCACGAACAGCAAGGTTAACTCCTCTCTTTATTTTGATTCTCAGTAGTCCCAAAAGGTTGTCCATTAATGATTTTGTTGCACTTGCTGCTCCTGCTCCTTTGCTGTCTGGTGTTTTTGGTGATGACTCCATCCTTTATATACTTAAAATAAATCTATATGTTTAATTAATATTATGAACATACCAAATTAATTATTGGTTCTTTTCACCAACGTTTTTCACGAACACCCTTCCCACCAACTCAAACTCGATATTATCTGTCGAATCTACCACACACAAAAAAATGGAGTTATTCAAAAAGAAATAATTAAACAGTGGCATTGTATGTTAGACTGTTACGATAACAACATCAGAATCTCCCGAATATAAAATGAGAATTACACTCTTAATTACTTCTGAATACCTTTAAAGAAAAATATTTAATAACTTAATAATAAGAGTTTTTGTGTAATTACTTTTTTGTCTTTCTTCAAATGTTCCACTTAATATAATTTTTTACTACTTGAAACAGTAAGAGTAGATTCAGGAAAAAAATTAGTGGACAAAACATAATAAAGGGTAGCCCGGTGCATTAGGCTCCCGCTATGTGTGGTGTCCGGGGAAGGGCCGGATCACAAGGACCTATTGTAGGCAGTCTTCCTCTGCATTTCTGCGAGAGGCTATTTTCATGGCTCGAACTCGTAACCTCCTGGTCACGTGGTAGCAACTTTACCAATTACAGCAAATTAAAGCTCCCCTTCTTTTTTTATAAAACATAAAATATTTTAAAAATAAATTTAATTTGCTAAAATAATTAATATTGGACGAAAGATATGATAGAACAGCACAGAAAGTGCAGAAATAAAACGTTACACTTTTCTTCTTAGGCCCATCTGTAATAGGAATCTTTCTAAAAAAAACTTTTGGTCTACGCCACAGATAGTGATGTATTTGGAAATGAGCTTAGCACCAATGACTAGGGTGTACAAAGCAAACCGACAAACCGCACCAACCCGATAATTCTAGTCAAACCGAGAAAAAAAATCCGATTATAGTTTGGTTTGATTTGATTTGGTGTTGGAAAAAAAAACCCGACCATAATGGTTTGGTTTTAACTAAAGAAAGTCAAACCGAAACCAAATCAACCCCACATTACATATATAGAAATTTTAGATATATTTAATATATAAATATACTTATTGTGATGTAATTTATAAATATTTCTTAAAAAAATTCATAAGTATTATTTCAAGGTTGGACTTAGAACTTTTGAATGCTCCAATAAGTTTTATAGTCATTAATATTAGTAAATTAAATAATGGTAACAAAAGCCCAAACCAAAATTAAATCAATACTAATGCTAACAAAAGACATTCAATTCAATAGTAAGAATGAGAATTTATTGAATATTTATTTTTTGTTTTGCAATAATTTAGATAAAAATGCATAACCTATTTTTATTTTTCTTTAGCTAGCGTTTAGTCATATAATTAATACTCCCTTCTCAGTCTATTTATTTTAGCATGACTTAGTACTTTTAGATTATGTTTATTTTTATTATAGCTTTTTAATTAGCAATGTTTATATTACATAATTTTATTGTCTTTATTGTTGAATATTTTAGGATAATGCTATGACACATTTCATATTTTGTATTATTTTCTTGGAAAATACTTTATATAGTTGTATCTTATTAGGATTAAAGAAATATTTTGAGCATACATTATATGTTTTGTTCTACGAAGATTTTACCGGGAAAAAAACCTCGAAAAACCCGAAAACCCGAGAAACCCCGAGAAAAACCGAGATTGAAAAACCCGAGTTTTATTGGTTTGGTTTGGTCTTTAGATTTAATAACCCGACACAATTGGTTTGGTTTGGTAATTATAAAATTCGAATCAACCCGGCCTAGTACAACCTATGACCAACCAAGAGGAACAAATAATCTTAATCCATTTTGGAAAGAGATCTCAGTACCAATAAATCAAATCACAATGACTTGACACCTTTTGTCTTTAATAATGCATTCAAATGAAATAACCCCCTTAAATAAATATAATTGGCCTAAACAATTAGTACTAATGTCAATGTTAAAAATAATGTATAATATAATTGCATGTTACTATCAAGTTCTCACGTGGTCATTCAAATAGTGATTGATGTCAATGCTACTAGTTCTAATGAAGAAAAATATATAATTTGATAGTGATTAACATTTCAACAAACTTTGTTAATACTTTTCATGGTGGAAAAAATAATAAAGAAATAAAATTCCAATGGTTCCTTGACTCTAAGATGGCAACAAAACCCAAGTATATCTCTTTTCTAAAAAAAAGAAAGAAATTCTACTATACTAGGAGATCAAGAATAGAGAATGTTCCCGTAAAACTTACGATGATTATGTTACAGGCGCCCTGACTTTCGAATTATAGAAAGAAGAAAGAGAAGGGTGTTAGGATGAATTTATTATTTGTTCTTATTGAGGGAAGGTGAAGACATAGACAAAGAGAAACAAAGACGAATAGCTATTTGACAAAGGAAATTTCAAGAAATAAGAGTTTCAGTTGACAATGGTTGGTGCCTAATATGTTTCATGCTTAATTCTTGTCCACTAAGCAAACGGATAAAGCGATATGACATAGTCTTTCTATCCATGTTTTTCTCAATTTATGTTTGAAGAAGCTAAAAGATTAATCACTTAAGATTATTGGGGAAAAAATTAAGTTTTATCCACGAAAATATTAAAAACAATTTTGCACGATCACGTAATTCGATCGATCGGTTTCAGCAAGCTATTTAGCATCAATTTCTAGTTATCAACTCGTAATTAGTTTAAATACTTATCCAGAGTAGATAATTTTCTTACCTAATTATATATGTATTTCTTTACACTGTGTCCGTCATGGACAAGATTAAAAATAAATCACTCTAGCTATCTTTAATGAGTACTTCTCATTTTCCATCTATTATCCAAATCTTCTTCATTTTCAGTTGAGTAAGATCAATGGCTTAAATCTATGTCCAATAATTCTTGTTGTCCCTCTATGTCAAGTAAGAAATTTGAAATACATGGCGTACACAGAATTTTTGGTAAACGATCTCACAATTAATCAGTGGATACACCTTCGTTACTAGTAAGATCACCGTGTATGATGTGCAGATTATGCGCAATCACAAATACGACCCCTGGCACAAACAATAACTTGGTATATTTTTCTATATGAAGTAGAGGTTAAGGCGAGACAATTCGAGGCAAATCCTTGACACACTTTCTTTAGATTACCAACATTGTTAAACTCAAAAATAGGATGCACGAGCAACATATAGTTCAAATTTGGACGTCATGATAGCTGCATTCGCTGCTAGCACACTGGCGGCCAAGTTGCTTAAATAAAAGCGGAAAGCGCGCCGTTTACTAAATATTTTAGAGAGATGAGCAAAAAAATTCTAATGTGATTCCAGAGAAAATAAGGTATCCAATACTCTAATTTCCAGTTATGAAATATTGCTCTCTCCATTCCCAAATTACTTTAACATTAGTTTTTTCTAGGAATATTAATTGACAGGAACTATAGACCATGTTGGACAAAGATTTCATACTCTTATGTGTTTAACATACGAAGGCCTAGAAACTCTGTGATTACTTACTGTTCGAGGCTGAACGAAGCCATGGGGTTGAACCCACCATGACAAAAACCAAGAAAACGAGAAATAATGTAATCCAGAGCCCGCAAAGACATGAAAGTATGTAAATGGAGACAACATCATGTATATTAAACTGTTTCTCTAACTTAAACCAGAACAAGAACAAGAGATGAGGCCAACCTTCAGTTCTAGTAACACCAATCACCTTCTCCAAATGAAAAAATATTTGGTAATTTCATATCAAAAGCAAATAACACCAGTATCAAGCAAGATCCATTATTTTCCAAGGATAACTTTATTTACAACACTAACAGGCAAGGCATAAGCAGGATCTATAGGTTTCAGCCCTGGATATTCAAGAAGTGAAAGCCCTGCAGTGCAGAAAATACAAAGGAATAATAAGTTGTAACAATTGAGGTCGAAAAGTCAAATTTAGCCATTGCCAACAATTGGAAAGAACAGAAGTAGCTCTTAGAAAAAGTTTCCACAAACTTCCCTATAAAATTTGCTTCTAGTTTTATTACTTAATGAATAGAAAATTATGGAAGCCAAGAGTAAAATACTATTTCCACATAAAGAGAACCAGTATAAAAACAGTTGACAACCATGCATGTACCGTCGCTATGAAAATGTCTCAGCAGTATAAAGAAACTCATCCAACAACGAATTTTAAAAATGCAGTTACAACTTTAAACTAAATGGATCAAAAGGAGTTCACTCAATAAATCTGTCTTCCTATTGCTCACTTGCCTTTTAACATAAATTTATACCATTTGAAATTATCTTGGATGCAGAAGGAGGAGTTGTGTATTGCAATCTCTTTTAGAAACAAACATGTGATGCACATCATTTTCCTAACCTTGCCACCCCTCCACCAGAAAGGTTGGCATCATTGATTGAATTGCTAATGCACCCATGGCGGGCGTGTCTGTAAACTCATGATCTTTAACCAAGTACATGGTTAACACACACATGTTGGGTGTTATTCCAAGATACCACATTAGTAGTCAGAAAGGTTGGCATCATGGCTCAAGTTAATGTGAATGGCTTGTTATGAACACCATTGTGAGCTCAGAATCTTACAGGTAATGACTCGTGTACCACAACACAACATGTAACTGACAAAAGTTTTATCAGCTTCTTATATTCTAAATAGACTTCCAAGCTTCCATCTTTCAATTCTCATAGATATGAAGTTAGCATGCTCAAAGCATGATGTCCACCATGTCATTACAGACAAAAACACACAAACCATTTGCAATCAGCATGGTCAACTAACTCTTACCAGCAACTCCAAAGTAAGTGTGGAAGACATCAACCGCATCATCTGGCCTATCTGATATTCCACCCTTCTCTTTATCCTACATTCACAAAGGAAGGAAATTTCTATAAGCTGATGATGGAGTTGTACAATTACATGAAAATATGATATCTATGGCCAAGATTCAACAAAAAGATGGTCAAATTCAGATGTAACCTGACAGTCCAAAATAAATTTTGCAAGCTTCTCCTTGTTGATCCAGTGCACTCTGTCAATCATGATTAAGCTGGAAAGAACCCACCAAGAGTAGCAGACCTGAGAGGAAACAACAGGAATATCAATAAAGATCAAGTGACATGCAAATAGAAATTAGCAAGAGTAACTAACATCAGGAAGCTTCTCGGGACGCCCATTTAGACCTCCAGATTTAACTTGTCTTTCGCATAACCACCAACCAAGGAGGTCCTTATCAACATGATGCAGAGAACCAGTTATTGCAAGAGCTCCCACACAACAGAAAACTGCAATGAAGAGGCATAGTATCGATTGCAGTCCAATAATGCAGCAAAAAGTGACTTATATATGATAGGAATACTAGCGAAAGATGGAAACTAAATGGAACACAAAGAGCTTAAAAACCAACAAATAGCCGAAACATTGTTCCCTCCCTCTAACTTTTCATCAATAATATGGCTTTGACTAACTCTCATATAGATCGAATGATTAAAGAAAAAGATTTTATGTAGAGAAACTAAATCCTCCAGCAAACCCTATTTGTTCCATGCAAAAGAAGAGACAAGCAAAATATAAGGATTTTTATTTCAGAGCATTCCCAGTTTGTTTACATCAGTTGTTTCACCAATCTAGGACCTATAAATGGATAATTTATCTCGATTGAACGTTTATTAAAAGCATAAAATAACCATAAAGAGTCATCGTGCTCTATCCATTGCTCGTGACTCTTTCAAATCTTTTGACAACTTGAAATATCATGCAACACCAGTACCTTCTACTGATGATTTTGTCACTTTACTTATTGCCAACTAATCCTGGTTTCTGGTATAAGTGCTTATTGTCTTGGTTGTTGATCTAGATATCAAATGATAGTGCGCTGTTATGGGAATTAATCACAATGACTTAGGAGTAGAATCCTTAAGTGGAACATGAAATGTGAAAATCTTGGAAAAAAATTGCGTCTGAGCAATAGAAACAAAATTAAAAAACTCAAATTAGATCTTGTTCATGTTTTAGTTCAAACAACTAATGGAAGTATGATAAAATTCATCATTTCTTTGTTCAACATACTTTGCCCAGCATGAGATTCTGCTCCAGGTGTGCATCCAAATCCACCATCCACATTCTTGCAACTTACAATATATTTCACTGCTTTTCCAACATCAATTTTATCCAACTGGCGCAGCAATGCTAGAGAACAGATTGCAATGTAAGAGAACCTAAAAGAAGACTTAATTTAGGTCACACCATTCTCAAATTACTGCTAATACTAGTAGTTTTCAAAGCCGAATATCTAAAATTATAGCTAATCCCTGCTATAATAAGTAAAATTTAAGGGGGAAAAAAGAAACGAATTCTACACTGAAGCATGCTGAAATACATAAACAGTAAACAAAATGAGCAGCTATTACCGTGTGTCAACTTCACCCCACATGTCACCAGAAAAGGATCCATCTTCATTTTGCAGGCCTGCAATATCTGGCCGAAAAAGTCAAGTATATCCTTGGTTATACAGATTCTCAATTGGTGTCTAATGGACTCAATGCCAATTAATTAATTCATATTAATCAACTGATGAGTGTCTTCTACAATAGTTTCACCATATTTTAGGTATCAAAGAACAATCTCACCAAACGAGCCAAACATATCCAAGTACTGGTTTCTAAGTTATCGGCAAAAAAGCAGTCAATGCTATTAGTGTTACAGAGTTCATAGATACAGATGAGATCTAAGAGATCCATGGACAGAAATTCTGCTGCAATTACAGACATGACGAAGGATACAGCTTGACACCTTATCAATGTCAAGAACATGTAGTTTATCAAATAGGGCCAAGACTTGAATAGCACTGAGTGTATACAGCATATGCGGATCATGTCCAATGTTACCACCAAATCCACCTGCATATTAGACAAATGGAGAAGTGAACTTTTAAATAAAGATCATGTAGAGTAACTTAATCCAACAAGGGAGAGTAAAAGAGAAAAGTGAAAAAGAACAAAAGAAAAAGACAGGCATCCTTTTAAAGAGCAGCTGGCAGACTAGCTGCAGTAAAGTATGACAAAGTTGGAAATAGGCCCAAAATTTTACTGTCACAAAACAAAATAAAGTGCAAGAAAACACACCGGATTCGTGTTGGCACTGCATGACCCATGAAATAACTTCATCTTTATCCACAGCATCAAGCTTTCCCAAAATATCAAGAGTTGTCAATCCCCAGTATGCCCCATTTAACCTCAGATGCTCCATCACAACAGATTCAAAATCATCTTTCCTCTGAAGTTATATGAGCACATTTTAGAAATAAAAATAATATCATATATAGAGATACAGTAAGCAACAGATCCACAAAAAATAATTTATTAACTATTTGACTCATCTTAAACGTAAAATACTTGCATGTCACGCCACATTTATGAAGTTAGGAGATTGATTTCTCCTAGAGCTATTGGGCATTCTATGTGCTTACTAACTATCATGTAGACGTCCACTTCAAACACTACTGGAACTCAAAGATGAGTCACAAGTTACAACTAATACAATATTTGAGGAGAAAACCCACGAAATGATATTAGTGCCTCTTTAACATAAACCGAAAATCTTGGACAAACTTTAGGCTCTACAACATGAATTAATTATTGAATTCCATTTAACTTTTGCCTATTTTATTAAGAGACAATTTGTCTTTCAGTAGTATGTTTGAGCAGTGCCACACAAATATGATCATAAGAAGCAGATACTACCAGCTACATGCGTACCAGCACTTTCCAGTGAACAAGTAATACAATAACAAATAGATGTAAAACATGATGAGTACCTTTTCAGCTGTTAAAATGTACGCAACATGCCTTTCCACCTGCAGTTCTCCCATCTGCAGTTATTATGGCACATAAGTTAGATTATGATAATAGCCTAAGTGTATCAAAGCAAAAATTATTAACCCAAAACAAAACGTTGAACTCCATTTCATAATATTCGATTGTCAACCTTGTAACTCAGCTCTGCCAACACTACACCATATGACTGAGTTTCCTGCTGTATCATTGACCCAAAGGTCCAACCAAATAATGCTAAAAGGATACTGTAATATCCAAATTTACAAGTATAATGAAAAGAACATTGTAACAAGAAAAGGACATTTAAGTAGCGTTAAGTTTCTTGTAGTGGAGACATCAACATATTAGCTCTCCAGAAAATAAAAAGAGGAAAAGCAAAGCAGGATCCAACTTCGTCAAAGTTCTAAACTCCAGAAACCATGGAAACAAGAAAGAGTCTAGTTTATTGCCGCTGTGCTAACGAGTGTGAACACCTCCTTTCCTGTACATTTTAAAATCAGCTGTAAAAAGGGTTCTGCAGCCAAGGAATATCAGCACAATATTTGACTCATCCAAAGGGCTCTACAGAGTTACAACCAAAAAAGTGTAGCTCGCGCAAATGGTCTACTAGGATGGAAAACTAAAACGCTAAATATTGAGACACTCCTTTAGTTTCTAAAATCTTGTAAAATACCCTCTGAAAACCTAAATTGCTCGGACATGGGTGCCGGTGTCCGACCCGGGTGTGGATCTAGAGGTCGAATCCTTCGAGATGTAAATTTTAAGATTCAGGGATATGAATTCTAGTACGGATACGGGTGTGGAGATCTGACTAAAAATAATTCAAAAAAATAAAAAGATCTCTAAATAATGAGAAAATTTGTGGAACACTTGCGTATAGCTTGTAAAGTGTGGATTTCTTTTTTATTCTCAAGTTGTAGATAAGTAAATGATTGATTTCCTAGATAAGGTATGCCATTTTCTTCAAATTTATCCTAGTTTTGGTTCTGATTTTGGGAATCAAATTGAATCTCATCTCGAATTTTTCCATCCGCGATGGTCAAAGTACCCAAAATTGTTTGACCGGATCCGATACAGATCCCATACCCACAACCATACTAGCGTCGTGTCGATAGGGGTGCGGCACCTAAATTGCCGTGTCAGAGCAACTTAGGTGAAAACTAAGAAGACATATATTGAGATATGGGAAAACGAGTTAGAAATGATAAGAGAAAAGCTTGAGACATTGCAGGAAGGAGTTTCCAGGTTATAGTATTATGATTGTTAAAAAGTGATCACTGAGAACACTTGCTATTTCGCCGCCCAGCTTGAACCTTGAATATGCTTCATTTGAACAGCTGATTCCTTTGAATTACAGTCATTCAATTCTACCTATCTTGAATCTAAGCAATTCTCAACTGGTATCAAGTCGAATGTCACATCAGTGACCTCGAGGGCAAGGTCAATTCAATTTCAGTTTCTATTTGTAATTTGAGTTCCTTGATTCATAGAAAATCAGAAAATTTGTCCCTAAATTCCATTTATGTATTTTGATTCATCCGCCAATATGCAGGCATCACATATAAGTAAGCGAATACAAGGTTTTTTTTTTTAATGTTATGAATTGATTACAAGTGAATATGAGAAAGATGGAAACTTACATCACGGGGAAAAAAAGAGATTGAATTCGCTGGAGAGACTAGGTCAGAAGCAAATCGCCGACGTTGAGACTCTTCAATCCCAAATGAGGATGCCTCTCATGGGTCATGTGAAATCAGCCCAAAGACCCAAATCCATTAGATATTGGGTCAATTTCGAAATGGGAAATTTTGGTTCTATACCGTATAGGAAACTATATTACGAAAAATGTCCATAGTTTACAAATTACCCGTCCCGCTAACAGTTTTTCTACAAAATATAAACAAATCATTAAAAACAGAATCTTGTTAGTTGTACAATTCTTTTAATAGGCGCGCGAATATTGGGATATTAAGGATTCTTCCAGATTTTATCAAACGCAAATCTCGCTATTAAATTTCGCCCGTTTCTCTCCAAAATTCACTACTCTGTTTATACGAAAATACTCTGTTTCACTGGTTTTTCTGATTTCACAATTCAAAATCGACAAAATTAGCTACAATTCTTCTACAACAACAGCAATTATGTCGCAAATCCCAATTATGTTTCAACTGAATGGGAATTGGGAAAGCTATGGGAGATATAGAGACTTTTAGGTCGATGGAATTGTAGTCAGTGAAAATGCGAGTTATAGCCTATTGATTTCTACAATAGCATAGCATCTAATGATAGATACATCCGAAAAAATAATAGAAATCAAATACATTATCAACGAACATTGTCCTCCAATGGAAATTAGCTAGGAACGATATGGGTGTTCGTGTATACATGGAGACGAAAAAGGAAAACAAAAGCTTAGGAACTTATCCGCTATGTATAACAGTACGTGATTTCAATTTGGAATTGAGTATCACCAATTCGAACACAGTTGCAGGTTTGTTCTGTTACATTACCATCGAATTTTGGTTGTATATTACTTATCTACAAATTATCTACAATATTTCTACAAAAAAACTACATGTCAAAGTCTATATGTATATTAGTATTGAACTTCATTCTATCTACAATATTTCTACAATAAAACTACATATCATTTGTAGCTCAAAATGAAATTCAGAATTTCAATATTGCTACAAAATAACTACAAAATATCTACAAAAAATAGTTCATAAGAGTATTTAGCTTTATTTTATTTCAGGTTCATCTGGAACACTGAAGTTAATTGATATTCCAACATCTCCGGCGATAGTGGAATATGAAAGTATAATAATAACAGAAAGTACACCAAGTGTTATTGAAGTAGGCCAAGTATACCAAGACAAGCAAACAATTGCAAGTACAATGAGGCACTATTCTGTCATGAATAAGTTCCAATTTAGGGTGAAAAGATCTAGTGCTAGAAGGTAGGAACATTGCACTTGCAATTCTTTTTTATTTTGTAGTTTATTTGTAAATTTTTACTACTTCAGTTTTTTTGGTGATATTGTTTAACAAAATTGTAGATAGTTTGTAGTTGTTTTGTATATAAATTGTTGAATATGATCTTTTATGCTACAACTATTTTTTTTTATCTACATTTTTTTTACCAGTTTTTAAATTATTTTTATTTTGTAGCTACTGGCTGGTATGTGTTGGTGAAAATTGTACATGGCACTTCAAGGCAACTAGCATAAATGATTCTGCAATGTTCAAGGTTAGAAAATTCAATAGCTTGCACACATGCTCTTTGATAGACTGTACATTCATACAACACAAACCTACTGTCATGGTAGTTTGTAGCATGGTTATTCCAAAATATGCTGATCCTAAGACAATTTACACACCAAAAGACATATAAACTAATATGTTGTCTGAACACGGCGTGAACTTAACATACATGCAAGCTTGGAGAGCAAAGGAAAAGGCTTTGGAGTTTTTGAGAGGTCATCCTGCTGACTCCTACAGCAAATTGCCTAGTTATTTGTATATTCTGGAGAAGACTTATCCGGGGTCTATAGTTAAATTGAAGAAGACGGACAATGACTGCTTCTTGTATGTATTTGTTGCGATTTGTACGTCAATCAGTGGTTGGGAATATTGTAGGTGTAACGACCCGGCTGGTCGTTTTAAGAATTTATGCCTCGATCCCCTATTAACTGCTTTCCCCGTGTTTATTTCTGCTATTTTAATTTGCCGGGATGTTTGGTTTTGAGTTTCGGAGAGTTTTGGGACACTTAGTCCCTAAATGAGAGTTTAAGTTCTAGAAAGTTAGACCATAGTTGGAGCAGTGTGAAGACGGTCTTGGAATGGAATTCCGTCGGTTCCATTAGTTTCGTTGAGTGATTTCGGGCTTAGGGGCGTGTTTGGATTGTGCTTTGGAGGTCCGTAGCTAATTTAGGCTTGAAATGCCGAAAGTCGAATTTTGAAGTTTCCGGTTGGATAGTGAGATTTTGATCCAAGGGTCGGAATGGAATTCCGAAAGTTGGAGTAGCTCCGTAGGGTTGAATGTGACGTGTGTGCAAAATTTCAGGTCATTCGGACGAGGTTTGATAGACTTTTTGATCGAAAGCGTAATTTGGAAGTTTTGGAAATCCTTAGGCTTGGATTGAAGAGTGATTTGTGGTTTTAGCGTTGTTTGATGTGATCCGAGGGTGGGAATAAGTTCGTTTGATGCTTTAGGGCTGGTTGGTATATTTGGTTGAGGTCCCGGGGGCCTCGGGTGCTTAACAGAAGAGGAATTGGACTTAGGAAGAATTTGGAATTTGCTGAACCTATCATAACCGCACCTGCGATGTGGGACCGCAGGTACGACGCCGCAGAAGCGGCTATGTGGCCGCAGGAGCGAGATTTGGCCCAAGCTCCAGGATCCGCAGGTGCGGCTGGGTTTTCGCAGATGCGGCCAAGCGACCGCAGATGAGGACCCAGCCCGTTAAGTGACTTTTCGCACCTGCGATGCATTTTTCCGCGGGTGCGCTCCCTTGACCGCAGATGCGGTAATCGCTGGGCAAAAATATGAAATTTCGAGGGTTTGGTTCAAAACTTGGAAAAATCAAATTGGAGCTTGGGAGAGAGCGATTTTGGGAGGAAATTGAAGAGAAAATCATTAGGTAATAATTCTTTAACCTTTTCTAGTTATATTCCATCAATCTATACTTAGTTTCATCATTTAATTTCGGATTGGAGATGAAAATTAGGGAAAAGTTGGAAGAAAGTTCTTAGACCTAGAATTCGAATTTTGATTGGGAATTCGACCTTAGATTTGGATAATTTTGGTATGCATGTACTCGTGAGAGTATGATCATTCTGAAAATATAAATGTTACCAGATTCCGAGACGTGGGCCCGAGGGGCGTTTTGGTCATTTTACTTAATTTCGCGTATTAGCTTAGAATTCAATTGTAGAATCGGTTACTTGAAGTGTTATTTAAATGATGCAATTGAATTGAATAGATTTGGGTCATTTGGAGTCAAGTACTCGTAGCAAGAACGTGGTTTCGAGTTGATTTTTGAGCCGATTCGAGGTAAGTGGCTTGTCTAACCTTGTGTGGGAGCCTTCCCCTTAGGATTTGGTATTATTGTTAATTGAAATGCCTTGTATGTAAGGTGACGAGTGCCTACTTGTCATAATTGTTGAAAATCCGGTTTTCATTAAGTAATTACTAGTATGTTTCTTTTCCTATTTATATTACCCGCATTTAAAACATGTTGTTAGCTTAGGAAAGCATATCTAAGTGTTTTAATTGCCTCTTTATTTGCTCAAACTGCTTTGCCTGAATTCCGTGCAACATGTTAGGCTAGAATTACTTGTCTGCCTTGATATGAAATTGACATTTCTGAATATTTTCTTGATGCTTCTGTGTAATTAAATTTGGGACTACGGATGTGGGATTCCGGTAGCTCCCTCTTGTCTGTTTATTTGGGACTACGGATGTGGGATTCTGGTAGAACCCCCTGCACAGCTATATGGAACCACGGAAGTGCACCCGGTAGATTCCCCTAGTACTGGGTATTTACATTTGGGACTACGGAACGGAATTTCGGTAGATCCCCGCGCACTATGAGTTGGACTACGGGACGGGATCCCGGGAGATCTATTGGATATGTATAATTGGGACTACAGAACGGTATCCTGGGAAATCCCCGGTTGTTATTTTTGGTGTGAGTTGTATTTCTTTCTATGTTTATCTTGCCTCTGTAATAGTTGTTGATGTCCTTTATATCCTGTGTTATTTTTTTTGTACTTATTTACACCGTTTATTTCACACTATTAAATCTTATATCTTATTTAACCTCAGTAGGGCCCTGACCTTTCTCGTCACTACCCGATCGAGGTTAGGCTTGGCACTTACTGAGTACCGTTGTGGTGTACTCATGCCCTTTCTGTGCATGTTTTTCATGTGCAGATCCCAGTACTTCGACTCAGTCCTATCACCCTTGAGGCGAGGTGACTGTTCCAGAAACTTCGAGGTATATCTGCCACGTCCGCAGACCGAGGAGTCCCTTTCTACTCTCCCTATTGTATTAGTCCTTTGTATTTTTTTTCCTTGTTAGATATTCTGGAGTTAGACACTGGTAGACATTCCAAGGCTTGTGGTTTCGTAAGATTCCGGGTTTTGGAAAATTGTATATACCGAGCGGCATTTTTAAATTCTGTTTTATTCGGTTATTTTGGCTTTAAATTATTTCTTCCGTGAGTTTTGTTTATTTTCCGCATTTGTTAGGCTTACCTAGTCGTAGAGACTAGGTGTCATCACGATGGTTCACGGAGGGCGAATTGACAAGTTGGTATCAGAGCCCTAGGTTCATAGGAGTCATAAATCACAAGCCGGTTTATTAGAGTCTCACTGATCAATACGGAGACATCTGTACTTATCTACGAGAGGCTATGTAACTGTTAGGAAAATTTCACTTCATTTGATTCCTTGTCGTGCGAGATTTGATGTCACAATTCTAAACTTTTGTCTTCTATTCTCTCACAGATGGTGAGGACACGTGCTACCCGAGATGATCAGGCACCCGTGCCCCCTACTGCAGCCGTCAAAGGCCGGGGCTGGGGTAGAGGCTGAGGACGCGCACGTGGTGCAGCCAGAGCACCTGCACGAGCTGCCACCGAGGTACCACCAGCAGTTCCAGTCAGAGTCCAGGCACCTGATACGCCTACTGCTACTACTACTCCAGCACTTCAGGAGACTCTGGCACAGTTCATGAGCATGTACACCACTTTGGCTCAGGTAGGGTTGTTTCCCCTTGCTGCAGCTATATCTCAGGCCGGGGGAGGAGCACAGACTCCCGTCGCCCGTATTCCTAAGCAGCGAGTGCATGTTGAGTAGGTCCCTAAGATTATTCCTGTACATCCTGCAGTCCGAGATCAACCCGAGGATAGGGCAGCAGTTTCTGAGGATGAGCAGCTGAGGATTGAGAGGTTCAAGAAGTACAAGCCTCCTGCATTCAGTGGTCTAGCATCGGATGATGCTTTGGGATTTCTAGATGAGTGTTACCGTATTCTCCATACCATGGGTATATTAGGATCGAGCGAGGTTTCCTTCACTACTTTCCAGCTTCGAGGAGCTGCCTATGAGTGGTGGCGCACCTATGAGTTAGACAGTCCAGATGAGGCTGTTTCACTGACTTGGACTCAGTTTTTAGATCTGTTCTTGAGAGAGTATGTTCCTCAAAGCCTCAGGGACGCATGGCATAAAGAGTTTGAGCATTTGCGTCAGGGTGCTATGACTGTCTCAGAGTATGTTGTCTGTTACACTAGTTTGTCTAGACATACAGCAGCCTTGATTTCTACTGTTCGCGAGAGGGTTTGCCGGTTTATTGAGGGTCTTATTCCCAACATCAGGTCTAGCATGGCTCGTGAGTTGGAGATGGATATTTCTTATCAGCAGGTGTGAGCATTTCTAGGAGGATTGAGGGTATGCATGCTAGGGAGAGAGAGGAGAGGGAAGCCAAGAGGTCTCGAGAGTCGGGCCATTATTCTGGTGCCCGTGCCCCAGCTGTAGGTCACCATGGTAGAGGTTATATGATTCGCCTTATTCATCCAGCTCTTCTAGCAGCCAGTGGTATTCCAGCTCCTCCTAGGCCTCAGGAGCCTTATTATGTACCTCCGATTTCTAGCACGCCTCCTACGCGAGGTGCTTTCAGAGGTTAGTCCAGCAGACCTGGCCCGAGCTAGTCACAGCCGCCACGTCCTCCCAGAGCTTGTTTTGAGTGTGGTGACACATGCCATATGGTGAGGGATTGCCCCAGACTTGGGAGGGGTGCACCTTCGCAGACTTCTCAGCCATAGCATGCCCCGCAAAGTTCTCAGGCTATGGTTACAGCTCCAGTTGCTACCCCACCTGCTCAGCCAGCTAGAGGTGGAGGTCGGGGAGGTAGAGGTCGCCCTAGAGGGGGAGTCCAGGCCCGATACTATGCCCTTCATACCCGTACCGAGGTTGTTGCCTCTAATTCTTTCATCACAGGTATTATACTAGTTTGTCACAGAGATGCATCGGTTCTATTCGATCCAGGCTCCACTTGCTCTTATGTGTCTTCTTATTTTGCTCCGCATTTGGGTGTACCTCGGGATTCTTTGAGTTCCCACATTTATGTTTCTACTCCTATAGGAGATTCTCTTGTTGTGGACCGCATTTATAGGTCGTGTTTGGTTGCTCTTAGTGGTTTTGAGACCAGAGCCGATTTGTTGCTGCTCAACATGGTAGATTTTGATATTATCTTGGGCATGGACTGGTTGTCGCCCCATTATGTTATTCTTGATTGTCACGCCAAAACCGTAATGCTGGCTATGCCAGGTGTACCACGTGTTGGGTGGAGGGGTACTTTAGATCACACTCCCAGTAGAGTTATTTCTTTTCTTAAAGCTTAGCGTATGGTTGAGAAGGGGTGTGACGTGTATTTAGCTTATGTGAGAGATGTTAGTGTTGATACCCCTTTAGTTGATTCAGTCCCAGTAGTACGGGATTTTCCCGATGTGTTTCCAACTGATCTTTTGGGCATGCCGTCTGATAGAGATATTGATTTTGGAATTGATCTTTTACCGGGCACTCAACCCATTTCTATTCCTTTGTATCATATGGCTCCTCCTAAGTTGAAGGATCAGTTACATGAATTGCTTGATAAGGGGTTTATTCGGCCTAGTGTATCACCTTGGGGTGCTCCTGTCTTGTTTGTAAAGAAAAAGGATGGTTCTATGCGTATGTGTATTGATTATCGCCAGTTGAGCAAGGTTACAGTGAATGCTTTTCCTTGTATTGATGATCTGTTTGACCAGCTTCAGGGCGCACGGGTGTTTTCTAAGATTGACTTGCGCTAAGGTTACCATCACTTGAAGATTTGGGAGCCAGATATCCCAAAGACTGCTTTCAGGACTCGGTATGGTCATTACGAGTTCCTTGTTATGTCATTTGTGTTGACCAATGCCCCGACAACCTTTATGCATTTGATGCACAGTGTGTTCCAGCCATATCTTAACCCATTCATCATTGTCTTTATTGATGATATTCTGGTGTATTCCCGGAGCCGGAAAGATCATGAGCAACACCTGAGGACAGTGCTTCAGACCTTCAGAGAAAAGAAGTTATATGCTAAGTTCTCAAATTGTGAGTTTTGGTTGGATTTCATGGCATTCTTAGGCCAAGTGGTATCGAGTGAGGGTATTCAGGTGGATCCGAAGAAAGTAGAGGTCGTGCAGAGTTGGCCCAGACCATTCTCAGCTATAGAGATCTGTAGTTTCCTTGGCTTGGCTTGTTATTACCGTCGTTTTTTGGGGGGGTTTCATCGATTTCAGCCCCTATGACCAGACTGACCCAGAAGGGTGCTCCGTTCCAGTGGACGGAAAAGTGTGAGGCGAGCTTTCAGAAGCTCAAGACAGCCTTGATATTTCCTACAGGTTCGGGGTCTTACACTATCTATTGTGATGCCTCGAGGATTGACCTAGGAGCGGTTTTGATGCAGGACGGTAGTGTGATTGCCTACGCGTCCAGATAGTTGAAGGTACATGAGAAGAATTACCATATCTATGATCTAGAGTTAACTACCATTGTTCACGCCCTGAAGATCTAGCGTCATTTGTCCCCTGTGAGATTTATACTGATCATCGGAGCTTGCAACACCTGTTCAAGCAAAAGGATCTAAATTTGCGCCAGAGGAGATGGTTAGAGTTGCTGAAGGACTATGATATCACTATTTTGTATCACCTGGGCAAGGCCAATGTGGTGGCCGATGCCTTGAGTCGCCGGGCAGAGAGTTTGGGGAGTTTGGCTTACTTACCAACATCGGAGAGACCTATGGCGATGGATGTTTAGGCCTTAGCCAGCCAGTTTGTGAGATTGGATCTTTCGGAGCCCAGTCGGGTTCTAGCTTGCGTGGTTTCTCTGTCTTCCTTATTTGATCGTATCAGGGAGCGTCAGTATGATGACCCTCATTTGCTTGTCCTCAAGGGCAAGGTTCAGCACGGTGATGCCAGAGATGTGACTATTGGTGATGATGGGGTATTAAGGACGTAGGGTTTGATTTGTGTACCCAATGTTGTTGGGCTTCGGGAGTTAATTCTAGAGGAGGCCCACAATTCGCGTATTCCATCCATCCGGGTGCCGCAAAGATGTACTAGGATTTGAGGCAGAACTATTGGTGGAGGCGGATGAAGAAAGATATAGTTGGGTTTGTAGCTCGGTTCCTCAATTGTCAGTAGGTGAAGTATGAGCACCAGAGACCGGGAGGGTTGCTTCGGCAGATAGAGATTCCGGAGTGGAAGTGGGAGCGGATCACCATGGACTTTGTAGTTGGGCTCCCACGGACTTTGAGAAAATTCGATGTTATTTGGGTGATTGTGGATCGGCTGACCAAGTCCGCGCACTTTATTCCTGTGTGTACTACCTATTCTTCGGAGCGCCTAGTGGAGATTTATATCCGGGAGATTGTTCGTTTGCATGGTATTCTAGTTTCCATCATTTCAGATATAGGTACTCAGTTCACATCATGGTTCTAAAGGGCCGTTCAGCATGAGTTGGGCACTCGGGTGGAGTTGAGTACAACATTTCACCCTCAGACGGACGGACAGTTCGAGTGCACTATTCAGATTCTTGAGGATATGCTTTGTGTGTGTGCGATTGAGTTCGAAGGGTCTTGGGATCAGTTCTTGCCATTGGCGGAGTTTGCTTACAACAACAACTATCAGTCCAGCATTTAGATAGCACCGTATGAGGCCTTATATGGTAGGTGGTATAGGTCTCCGGTGGATTGGTTTGAGCCGGGTGAGGCCAGATTATTGGGCACAGACTTGGTACAGGATGTTTTGGAGAAGGTTAAGGTAATTTAGGATAGACTCCGTATAGCATAGTCCCGACAGAAGAGATACGCGGATCGGAAGGTTCGTGATGTTTCCTATATGGTTGAAGAGCGGGTTCTGCTTCGGGTTTTGCCTATGAAGGCGTTATGAGATTTGCGAATAAAGGGAAGTTGAGTCCGAGGTTTATTGGCCCTTTTGAGATATTGAGGCGTGTTGGGGAGGTTTCTTATGAGCTCGCCTTACCTCCTAGCTTGGTAGGAGTTCATTCGGTATTTTATGTTTCGATGCTCCGGAGGTATCATAGTGATCCGTCGCACGTGTTGGATTTCAGTTCAGTCCAGTTGGACAAGGATCTATCTTATTTTGAGGAGCTAGTAGCGATATTGGACAGGCAGGTTTGAAAGCTGAGGTCAAAGAACATTGCATCAGTGAAGGTTCAGTGGTGGGGTCAGTCGGTCGAGGAGGCGACCTAGGAGACCGAGCAGGATATGCACAACCGTTACCCTCATCTTTTCACTACTTCAGGTATGTCTCTATGCTCGTTCGAGGACGAACGGATGTTTAAGTGTGGGAGGATGTAACGACCCGGCTGGTCATTTTAAGAATTTACGCCCCGATCCCCTATTAACTGCTTTCCCCGTGTTTATTTCTGCTATTTTGATTTGCCGGGATATTTGGTTTTGAGTTTCGGAGAGTTTTGGGACACGCAGTCCCTAAATAAGAGTTTAAGTTCTAGATATTTGGACCGTAGTCAGAGCAGTGTGAAGACATCCTCAGAATGGAATTCTGTCGATCTCATTAGCTCTGTTGAGTGATTTCGGGCTTAGGGGTGTGTTCGGATTGTATTTTGGAGGTCCGTAGCTAATTTAGGCTTGAAATGCCAAAAGTCGAATTTTGAAGTTTCTGATTCGATAGTGAGATTCTGATTCGAGGGTTGGAATGGAATTCCGAAAGTTGGAGTAGCTCTGTAGGGTTGAATGTGACGTGTGTGCAAAATTTCAGGTCATTTGGACGAGGTTTGATAGACTTTTTGATCGAAAGCGTAATTTGGAAGTTTTGGAAATCCTTAGGCTTGGATTGAAGAGTGATTTGTGGTTTTAGCATTGTTTGATGTGATTTGGGGGTTGGAATAAGTTCGTTTTATGTTTTAGGACTGGTTGGTATATTTGGTTGAGGTCTCGGGGGCCTCGGGTGAGTTTCGGGTGCTTAACAGAAGAGGAATTGGACTTAGGAAGAATTTGGAATTTGCTGAACCTGTCATAACCACACCTGCGAGTGTGGGACCGCAAGTGTGGTGCCGCAGAAGCGGCTATGTGGCCACAGGAGCGAGATTTGGCCCAAGCTCCAGGATCCGCAAGTGCGGCTGGGTTTTCGCAGATGTGGCCAAGCGACCACAGATGCGGACCCAGCCCGTTAAGTGACTTTTCGCACCTGCGATGCATTCTTCTGCAGGTGCGCTCCCTTGACCGCAGATGTAGTAATCGCTGGGCAGAAATATGAAATTTCGAGGGTTTGGTTCAAAACTTGGAAAAATCAAATTGGAGCTCGGGAGAGGGCGATTTTGGGAGGAAATTGAAGAGGAAATTATTGGGTAACAATTCTTTAATCCTTTCTAGTTATATTCCATCAATCTATACTTAGTTTCATCATTTAATTTCGGATTGGAGATGAAAATTGGAAGAAAGTTTTTAGACCTAGAATTCGAATTTTGATTGGGAATTTGACCTTAGATTTAGATAATTTTGGTATGCATGAACTCGTGAGAGTTGATAACTGTGATTTCTACATGTTTTATACCCATTCTTACCTAAGCTTTGTGCATTAACTGCCATAAATTAGTCCCAAAATGCTTACAAGTTGCGCTTGATTGCAGGTTTGAGCGACAAGATGACAAATACCAAAGATCGGCTCAAAAAGGAGTGAAATCTGCCAAGTGTCAAAAGACAACTGAAGTGGGGAACAAAATGACATGTGTGGTCCGCACTGATGTGTCACGCGGCCGCACATGAGAGTTCAGAGGCTGGGTTATTTCAAGGTCAACCTGCGCGGTCCATACTGCTTTGCCACGCGGTCGCGCAGGATAGTTCAGAGACCATGCAATTTCCAAGTCAAGATGCACGGTCCGCGCTCCTTTCCACGCGGTCCGCGCCCAAGAGTGTCAGAGACTTAGTCATTCAAGGCAAAAGCCCACGCGGCCGCACACCTAATCAGTGCGGTCCGCGTGGATGAAGTTCAGAAAGGGTGGATTTGGACCAAAACACCCTACGCGGCCGCGCGTCACAGTCTGCGTCCCCAATGTCAGAAGCAAGATATGAAGACCCAAACCCCTACGCGGCCGCGCGTCATTTGTGCGCGGTCCGCGCCGACCCTCAGGGGTATTTTTGTCCGGTTTTTCCTGTGTAGTATAAATAGGACATTTTACTTTTTAGAGGAGAATTTTTTTTTGTTTTTATCAGATAGCAGCTGAACTCGAGACTTTATAGTTTTAGCCTATTTTGGTCAATTTCTTCTAGTATTAATGTGGATTTGAGTAGATTAACATTGTAGTTAATTATTATGTCAATTTCATCTACTATTTCTTCAATTTCTGTTTCTATTATGGCTAGCTAAACTCATTAGCTAGGGTTGTGGCTCAACCCTAGTGTGGGTAATTAATAGATGTGATTGTTTAGTGCATGAATGATGTTGGGTATTTGTTATTTGGATTAATCTTATGTTTTCATTAAGATTTGGTGGTTGCAAACACTAAGTCTAGCGTAGTGAGTCTTGACTATTCTTGAGAAAGAGAGTCTATGACCCCAAGATTAATTCCAACAAGGAATTGGGATGGACCCATGAGAATGGTAGTACCAATTAACGGGTTAAACCTCGAGAGAGTAATTACCCAACTTGAACCATAAGTTGCTTGGGAAAATTGGCCTACCCAATTGGTCTCGAGAGAGTCAATTGGGCAAAATCACTCTCTCTACCGAGAGGTGTGAGAGTGGGTGCAAAACCGCAACGGTTATAGCATAAGTCCCATATTCATCATTCTTGCATTAGGAATCTCTACCCGTTAGTTGACCACATAGGTACATGCCACGACCCTAGTGCCTTTCTCTATATTGCATACAACTTAGAATCAATATCTTAGCCTAACTTAGCTTTAAACTTGTAGTTGATAAATTGTAGTTGATAATCAAAAGAAAACAAAAAATGTTAGAAGATCAATTAGGAGCTAAAACATAGTCCTAGACCATACAAACACTCAACTCCAAATTGAAGCTCCCTGTGGAAAATTGACCCCGATACCACTATTGGGTAAAAGTATTAGTGCCCACTCTTCCTTAGGTTTAGTTCGCTGCGATCACTTTTTGGCGCCATTGCCGGGGAGCTTTACGGTGTTTGACTATTTGTTAGCTCGTTTTGTGTTTTGCTTCTTTTTCCTTCTTTCTACTTACTCTATTTGTGTTAATTCACTCAGGTACCAATGGCTTTAAACACACAAGATACTATTAATGTGGGAGTGGAGGAGGTGGCAGACGTAGAACAAGAGGAGGTTTTACCCCAAGCACAAAGACGGGGTAGAAATGCTAATGCAAATGTTAATGCTAATGACAACATACCAGACCCTCCTCCACCTCCACCAAGAGTGGCACCAAGAGTTCTACCCAATCAAGGGTACGCAATTGCAATAGTTCCTCCCCGAATCCGGGCGGGGAACTTCCAAATCACCAATGTCATGCTCACTTTGCTCGAACAACGAGGGTACTTCACAGGCGCCTCGGACCAAAACGCATACAAGCATTTGAAAGGGTTTGTGGATACTTGTTGGGGGAGCAAGCAGACAAATGTTTCGGAAGATGCACTGAGGTTAAGGCTTTTCCCTTCCTTACTTCGAGTGAAGGCATTGGATTGGTTGGAGAGACTCCCAAATCATTCCATAACTACGTGGGATGAGTTAGCCGATAAATTTATTGCCAAGTTCTTTTCTCCTAGTCATATGGCGGCTCTTCAAGATGATATTCTAGCCTTCAAGCAAGAGCCGACGGAGCCCTTACATGAGATATGGGAGAGGTTTTGGACGATGGTAAAAGAGTGCCCCAACAACGATATGAATGATGTTATGATCCAACAGACGTTCTATCGGGGTATAAACACAACAAACCAGTGCATTGTCAATCAGTTGGCCAGTGGTAATTTTATGAAGCTTCCATACAACGAAGCTTGTGATGTTCTTGATGAAATGGCCGATACTTCTTCGGCATGGCAAAGCCGGGCTAATGTTCCTCAAGGTGATCCTAATGTTATACACTTTCATAAGGAGTTGCATGATCACGGCCAAGCCATTGCCGAACTCACAACAACAATGAACCAGTTGGCTAAAGCGCAACTTCAACAAGTTCAAAATCCGCGCCAAGTCAATGCCATGAAGGGAGTGAATATGATGAAAAGAAGGCAACAACAACCTCAAGAAAATTTTGACAACTATGATGATGGTGGTGGATATTCGAATGAAGGTTTTGATGACCAAAGTGAGGAAGTCCAATATGTCAACAACTACCAAGGGAATAGAGATAGTCAAGGGAATCAACAATGGAGACCCCAAGGTAATTGGGGAAATCAACAAGGTGGCAATTGGAATTACAATAGCAATCAAGGAGGCAATTGGGGAACAATAATTCGGGGAATCAAGGTAATTGGAACGGGAACAACAATTGGAACAACAACAATGGTGGTCAAGGTGGTTGGAACAACAATGGTGGACAAGGTAATAGGGGGCAAGGCTTTCAAAGGCCCCCAATGTATCAACAACCCAATAACCCGCCTCCGTTTCAATCTCAAGGGTCGAGTTCGTCGGGCAATGACATGGGTCGAATAGAGAACATGTTTGATCAAATGATGAAGAAGAATCATGACTCCGATGCTCAATTGGCCTCCCATAACACTTCAATCCGTAATTTGGAAGTACAACTCGGGCAAATTTCGCAATCTCTCAACACTTTCCCAAAGGGTGCTCTACCAAGTGATACAGTAGTAAACCCCAAGGGTGGGAATAATAATCATATGATGGCAGTGACCACGAGAAGCGGAAGAGGCGGTGATGTGCAAGCCTCAAGAGGTAATCGAGTTGTGGTTGGTGAAGAAAAGTTGCAAAATGAAGAGATCTCGTTGGTAGTTGAGGATGTTATTGAACAAAGTGCAAGTGATGATGTGAGAATTGAAATTGATGAGGGTGAGAAGGAGACTCAAGAGGCCGTGAACCCGTCTAGGGAACACCTTATTGATATGCCCGAACCGGTGGTGCCAAAAGCCAAGGCACCCTTGCCTAGACTTCCTCCGCCATATCCTCAAAGGTTGGCCAAGCAAAAAGGTGACAACCAGTTTAAAAAATTCATTGAGATGATGAAGAGCTTGACTATAAATGTGCCCTTGGTGGAGGCACTTGAACAAATGCCGGGATATGCAAAGTACATGAAGGACTTGGTTACTAAAAAGAGATCGATGGAGTGTGAGACAATCAAGATGACACACCAAGTGAGTTCCATTGTACATTTCATGGCTCCAAAGCTAGAGGATCCCAGAGCATTCACAATACCATGTACCATTGGAAGTGCCGATTTCACAAAAGCCCTATGTGACTTGGGGGCAAGTATCAATCTCATGCCATATTCGGTCTTCAAGACCTTGGGTATCGGACAACCTCGTCCAACTTCTATGAGGCTTCAAATGGCGGACCGGTCAATGAAGCGGCCTTTGGGGATTATTGATGTTGTCCTTGTTCGTGTTGATAAGTTCATATTGCCGGCCGATTTCGTGATCTTGGATTGCGAAGTGGATTTTGAGGTGCCTATCATTCTTGGAAGGCCCTTCCTAGCTACGGGGAAGGCCTTGGTTGATGTGGAAGTGGGAGAATTGACCTTCCGTGTTGGATATGAAAAGGTGGTGTTCCACGTGTACAAATCAATGAGGCAACAAAATAGCACCGAGGTATGCTCGTTTGTTGACATTGTCACGGTGGTAATAGTGGATGACACAAGCGCAATGGCAAATGTTGAGGACCCACTTGAGGCCGTGCTATTGAACATGGATGTTGATGATGATGCTGGAAGGGTGGAGTGTGTGAACGCATTACATGGCATAGGATCGTATTCTTATGAACCGAGGAAGTTATCTCTTGATCTTGAAAATCGCAAAACTCCACCCACCAAGCCATCTATTGAGGAGCCACCGGTATTGGAGTTGAAACCACTCCCTCCTCACCTCAGGTATGAATTTCTTGGTCCTAATTTCACTTTGCCGGTTATTCTTTCTTCTTGCTTGACTAACGTGCAGGTTGACGCCACTTTGGCGGTTCTTCAAAAGCGCAAGCGGGCGATTGGATGGACCTTGGCGGATATTGGGGGTATTAGCCCTGCGTTTTGCATGCACAAGATAATATTGGAGGAGGATGCTAGGTCGTCTCTTGAACATCAAAGGAGACTCAATGAGGCCATGCAAGAGGTGGTCAAAAAGAAAGTCATCAAGTGGCTTGACGCCGGTGTGGTGTATCCAATTTCTGACAGTTCGTGGACTTCTCCGGTACAATGTGTGCCAAAGAAGGGAGGAATGACGGTGGTGACCAATGACAACAATGAACTTATTTCGAATCGTACTGTGACGGGTTGGAGGGTACGCATGGACTACCGAAAGTTGAACAAGGTGACTAGAAAGGATCATTTCCCATTGCCGTTCTTGGACCAAATGTTTGATCGTCTTGCGGGCCGGGCTTTCTATTGTTTTCTGGATGGGTATTCCGGCTATAACCAAATTCTCATTGCCCTGGAAGACCAAGAAAAGACAACCTTCATATGTCCTTATGGCACATTCGCCTTCTCTCGAATGCCATTTGGATTATGTAATGCACCGGCGACCTTCCAACGATGTATGATGGCAATCTTTACCGACATGGTGGAGGACATATTGGAGGTCTTCATGGATGATTTTAGTGTGGTTGGGGACTCATTTGTTGAATGCTTGCAAAACTTGGATCGTGTGTTGGCCCGATGCGAAGACACAAACTTGGTTCTCAATTGGGAGAAATGTCATTTTATGGTCGAAGAAGGAATTGTGTTGGGTCACAAATTTTCAAAAAGAGGGATTGAGATTGATAAGGCGAAAATTGAGGTTATCTCAAGGCTCCCTCCCCCTACTTCTGTCAAAGGGGTGAGGAGTTTTCTTGGACACGCGGGTTTCTACCGAAGATTCATCAAAGACTTCTCTAAGGTAGTTAACCCGTTGTGTAAATTGCTAGAGAAAGATGCCAAATATGTTTTCGATAAGAGATGTATGGAGGCTTTCGAGCTTCTAAAGCAAAAGTTGACGACTACCCCCATCATTACCGCACCAAATTGGAGCTTTCCCTTTGAGCTCATATGTGACGCTAGTGATGTTGCGGTGGGGGCGGTCTTGGGCCAAAGAATCAACAAAATGTTCCATCCGGTGTACTACTCAAGTAAGACAGTGAATGAAGCTCAAAGGAACTACACGGTCACCGAGAAGGAATTGCTTGCCATTGTTTTTGCCATGGAGAAGTTTCGCCCATACCTTATGGGGGACAAAGCGATTATTCATACCGATCACGCCGCCCTTAGGTACTTGATGACGAAGAAAGATTCAAAAGCGAGGTTAATGAGATGGGTGCTTCTTCTTCAAGAATTTGATTTGGAGATTGTTGATAGAAAGGGTAGTGAAAATCAAGTGGCGGGCCACTTGTCTCGATTGGAGGAGGAAGGGAGGCCTTTGGACGGCCTTGAGATAAATGATGCTTTTCCGGATGAACAACTCTTCTCGGTTTCAATGCTAGACATGCCATGGTTTGCCGATATTGCCAATTATCTTGTTACCGGTGTGGTTCCGTATGAGCTCTCTTCAAACCAAAGGAAGAAGCTCAAGCGGAATTGTTTGGACTACTATTGGGATGAGCCGTATCTTTTCAAAATTTGCACCGATGGTGTAATTCGTCGGTGTGTGCCCAAAGAAGAGCAATTGAGTATTGTGGAAGCTTGTCACTCTTCGCCATATGGTGGCCATCATGGCGGGGCAAGGATGGCGTCTAAAGTGTTGAGTTGTGGTTTCTATTGGCCTTCTTTGTTCAAGGATGCCAGTGACTTTGTGAAAAGATGTGATGAATGCCAACGTGCCGGAGGGATTTCGAAGAAAGATGAGATGCCCCTTAACACGATTCTAGAGGTTGACATTTTTTATGTTTGGGGGATAGACTTTATGAGACCATTCGTAAGTTCTTGTGGCAATGCCTACATCTTGGTAGCGGTTGATTATGTGTCGAAATGGGTTGAGGCCATAGCTTTGCCGAATAATGAAGCTCGAAGTGTGGTGGCGTTCTTGAAAAAGAGTATCTTCACGAGGTTTGGCACTCCACGTGCTATCATCAGTGACGGGGGTTCTCATTTTTGCAACCGGGCTTTTGACTCTTTGCTAGCCAAGTATGGGGTAAATCACAAGGTAACCACTCCTTATCATCCTCAAGCGAGTGGCCAAGTTGAGGTGTCCAACCATGAGATCAAGAGTATTTTGTCCAAGATTATCAATGCAAATAGGACCGACTGGTCGAAGAAATTGGATGATGCTCTTTAGGCTTATCGTACAGCTTTCAAGACTCCGATTGGTATGTCGCCGTATCGGTTGGTGTTTGGGAAGGCTTGTCATCTTCCGGTAGAATTGGAACATAAGGCTATGTGGGCCCTGAAAAAGTTAAACTTAGAATGGGATGTCGCTGCAAATCTCCGGGTTGAGCAATTGAATAAACTTGATGAGTTTAGGTTTCATGCTTACTCCAGCTCGTCCTTGTATAAGGACAAGATGAAGTACCTTCACGAAAAGTATGTCTGAGGGAAGTAATTCAAAGTTGGTGACATGGTTCTTCTTTTCAACTCCCGGTTGAGGTTATTTCCGGGCAAGCTGAAGTCTAAGTGGAGCGGCCCATTTGAAGTGGCTGGTGTAACTCCTTTTGGTGCCATTGATCTCAAAAATAAGAATGGTGAAGTTTTCCGGTTCAATGGGCATCGTGTCAAGCACTATTTGGGCAAGATTGATGACAGCCACGTGGTGGCACTTATTCATTTGAAATGACTATGATGGTAACATGCGTCATGCCGCGACGTTAAATCAGGCGCTTCTTGGGAGGCAACCGATGTCTTTTTCTTTTTCTTTGTTTTTTTATTGTAGAGTAGGATTTTTGAGCTGATAGTTTGTGAAGTGTTGCAGGGATAATATTGAACCAGTGCAGAGCAAAATTGCAAAATGGTCAGTCTCTGAATATTGCCTACACGGTCGCGCAGCAAAACAGTGCGGTCCGCGTAGGTTTGAGCAGCTGAAGGGTTAAGGCCCAGAAGACCCAGCGCGACTGCGTGACATTTCTGTGCGGTCCGCTGGAGGACCCAGAATTACATGCTCTCTGACAAAGTTCCCACGCGGCCGTGCACCAAAGCAGTGCAGTCCGCACTGGGATGGCTGAAAGTACCAAGTCTCTAAAGACTTCCACGCGGCCGCGCACCAAAATAGTGTGGTCCGCGTGGATTGAACAACTAATGTGTAGGATGCAAAATCCAGCGCGGTCCGCATCCCTTTTTGTGCGACCACGCTAGTAGGTAGGTACTAGGTCCCAGGGCTTTTCTATAAATAGAGGCATTGGGCCTCATTTTAACCTTTTCGCCAAATTTACACCTGAGCTATTGTTTTCACTATTCATCAAGACTAATTGTGCACATTCATTAATCCCTGGTAACAACTCTCATTCATTTCAATCATAGTCTAATTTTTTTTCCGTTTAATTGCTTTCTCTACTAGTGTAACTTCTTACTTTCGTCTTTTTCTTCTTAGTTTAACTGTTAGCTTAGATTTTTGTGTGTTTTAGTTTAATCATGGGCATGGAATCTTGTTAAATAACTGAGTAGGGACACTTAGGACCCAAAAAGGTGAACAAAAAGTGGATTTAATTGAACAAACACTCGGCTCAGTTAAATTAGCCCTACGCGGCCACACAACATTTGTGCGCGGTCCGTGTGACTCTGGTTAAGAGATGATGAACCTCTCTGCGCAGTCCGCGTGTCATTTGTGTGCGGTCCGCGTGAGCCCAGCGCGGCCGCGGTCCAAAACAATGCGGACCGCGTATGAAGAGTTCAGAGAGGTCAACATTTGGGTATTTCACCTGCGCGGACCGCGTACCATTTCTGTGCGGTCCGCGCTGAACCAACGCGGTTGCGGTCCAAATTAGTGCGGACCGCATCAGTTTATTCAGAAAGGTATGTATGGGTGTCAGTATACTGCGCGGACCGCGTGTTTTTTGGTGCGGTTCGCGCCCCTCTGTCTGTGTCACTATGTATGCACTCTTTGCATTCAACTGAACTATCTACTTCACCTTATGTGCTTCTACTAACAATGTTAGACATGTATTCCTTGCAGATAATGGTTCAAAAAAGAGCGGGCAAAGAAAAACAACCCGGGAGAGGTGGTTCCTCCCGAGGGGGGAAAAACAAGAGGATTGTGAAACTCACTCCTAAAACCAGGGAATTGATAAAGAAAACCCGGAAGATAATACGGGAAGCTGATAGAGCTGCATCTCATTCCAAGGGGAGTGAGTATGCACCTTCACGGAGCATTACCTCGGAGTCTGCCCCCACCCACATTTCCACTTCATTTCAGCTCCGTGATTCCCCTTCCCCGAATCATGGTAATGTAGCCTCCTCCAAGAAGCCGGTTAATGTCATCTCGAACTCGTTTGATGAGTCCGTAGCAAGAGAAGAAGAGCAATACTCCACATCTCCCACAGTTTCATCATCAGGGGAGAATGGAGGGTATGCTGAGGGAGGTGAGCCACAGGTCAGGGGGATAGAACGTACTAGAAAACCGGAAGCATGGGCAGACAGGTTTGTTAGTGAGGTTGCTTTCCATAAATTCCGGGAGTGGTGGCCCAAAAGGAAACTGATTCCGGAGAGGCAGTTCATAGATGCCGATCTTGTCCCTCTCAACCCTCATGTGCAAGCACAATTCCGCACTAGAGAGGGTTGGAGCTTCTTCAAAGAATGTGTTGAGATGGCGAATGAGCATATGGTGAAGGAGTTCTACAACAATGTTCACCATATAGTTTGGGACTCAAAAGCAACTAAAGTGAGGGACAAGACAAGTTGTGTTTGATGGCAAATCGTTGAATGAATTCCTGGGGTTCGAAGAAGAGGATGAATCGCAATATTTAGAAAAGCTAGCAATGAAAGAGGAGGTTCGTCCTTGGTTGGCCGAGCACTTGGCAGCCCCGGGTACAGTCCCAGTCTGGTTGAAAGCACAAGAAAAGATCTTTAGGAACACCCTGAACTTTGAAGCCAAAGGGTGGTTGACTTTCGTCTGTAGTCGACTTGACTCGTCTACACATGATCACTCCATTCCCCTTCCTCGTGCTGTCTTGGTAACATCTATCATAGCGGGTTTCCCTCTAAATGTGGGTAATATTATGTCGAGAGTGATTTCTACAGTTGGTCAGGAGACCCAAACAAACTACCCTTCCCAAACACACTCTCTTTGTACTTCAAAGAATTGAAAGTGAAGAAAAAGAAATATGATGTCAAGGTACCTCCGGTGGTCCCGTACTCATGGTATAGTCAGTTGGGTCCAGACAACCCGAAGAGGGGCAAGAAGAATGTGGCATCCACTTCCACCGCACCTGGCTAGTCTGAGGAGCCAGCGGTCATTGAGCAGCCCAGTGAGCCTTCCACCATTCCTGCTATTGATGAGGCATTGCCTCCAGGTCCGTCGTCAGCAGCTGGTCCTTCTATTGCAGCTAACCCGGTAGTCCCTTCATCAAAGACTCACCGGTTCACCGCAAACCAGCTCACCCATTCCCTTGCCAGTTTGAACAACTGGATGTCAGCTGCGACATCCAAGTTGTCTACATTGACCACTGCTGTACAGGCACAGGGAGCACCAGTTACTGTTGAGATTCCTTCCTCCATTAAGGATGCACTGAAGAAGATCCTGGCCAACCAGGAAAAGATGATGGCGACGCAGGATGCCTTGACTAAGGCGGTTGGGGCACATGGCAAAGCGTTGGAGAAATTGGCTCGGGAGCACAAGAAGCTGAGGAAGCAGAAGGCTTCCAAGGAGTCAGTGACACAGTTGAGAGTGGATGTGGACAAGCTCATGGCGGATCAGTTGCCAATTGACCTACTATTTGGGGATCCGGCTGTAGAGCCAGTAGTAGCACACGTACAGGAGGAGGAGCAGAGGCCGAGGAAAAAGAGGAAACTCCCTAGCACTAAGGGAGTTGTGATTGAGGTAGCACCGGTTCAGGAGAGTCCCTCCACTGCCCCACCAGTTGATGAGCCAGTTCTTGAGCAGGCACCTGTCCTAGCAGCACAGCAGCAGCAGGCCGGGGACCAGTCTATGGTCCCCGCTAGTATAGAGGACTTAGGAGCCACTGACCAGCACAGGGTGACGGATGAGGCTTAAGGGGCCTTTCTATATCCTTTCTTTCATTTTGGTGCTTATTTTGATAGTTAGCATTGGGGACAATGCTAGATTTTATTCGTGGAGGTGTGGCCCTACTATTTTGATTGACTGTTGGATTACTGTATATATTCTTTTACTTTCAGCACAATCGTAGTTGTAGATGGCTTGTATATAATTGTTCATTCTAGATGCTCTTAAACTCTATGTATATATTCATTTCCCCTAGTTGTATATTTTACTCCCCTTTTGTACATATTCATTTGGTTTTCATTTTGGTTTTCTATTTTTCGTTAAAAAAAATTCATTTTAGTTGCAAAGTTAGGCTCGTAGCCTTTTTGTTTTGTTTTGGCGTTTGCAATAAGCCCTTGGTTTTCTTAATGCCACGGTTCTTTCCAAGGGTAGAGTGTTGTGCGAACCGGGTGGCCTCTTCCCAATGATAGATGGCGTGACAACCTTCTTAAGGGTTTGAGTCCGTTTTTGATTTTTCTTTTTGATTTTCAAGTTTTTTGTAGTTAAGGGTACCTCAGGCAAAGCTTCGGGCCTAGCACATTTTCCTTTGATCATATGGTCAAAGACATCATGTTGTGTTTAGGATGGTGAAAGTTGTGGCCTTGAGACTCTTGTGTTGACTAAACAATCATCATGTGGTCATTTTGGGCCATTGTGCGCTTGAATCATATCTAAGGTCATTGTGGGCCCTCGACTCCGTCTTTGGCAATCCTTGAGTGTGTGTAGTGAGAATTTGAATCGTGAGCCCAAATACCGAGCCGATGGCCTAGAACTTTCCCTGAATGTTTGTTGAGGCGAAATCATAGGTAGAACTTGACTTGAGACGTGATTATAGGCTCTCCTTGATACAAAATGCAAAATTTGAACAATTTCCATGACCTACCAATGAAATAATCCATAGTTCACCCCTTTTGAACCTTAAACCTTTTTCTTTCATGAACCAAGCTACAAGCCTATACCCGTTCTTAATGAGACCCTCTCTTGGCACCCAAATCTTCCCTTGAGTAAATGGCAAATGTCTAAGTTTGGGGGGAGAGACAAGAAAGGCATCAATGTGGTAAAAAGGCGCAAAAGCAAAAGAAAAGGAAGGCAATGAAAAAGAGAAAAGACAAAAAGAAAGACAAAAATGAATAAGAACCAAAAAGAGAATCCAAGGACAACAAAAAAGTGAAAAAGGTGTGGAAAAGTGGTAAAAAGGAGAAAGGATTTGAATTGCAAAAGAAAGAGTGATAATGTATCTCTCTAACCCCTTGAAAGAAGTGAATTACTCAATTGAGTCAAGAAAGTGTGCCAAAATAAATTAAAAGAAGTGTTTAAGGGAAGATTGAACCCATTTGAACAAAAATATGTCCTACCTTTACCCAAAGCCTTCACAATGACTCCTCAAAAGCCCTATACGATCTTGAGTTGAGGGAAGCCTACATTAGTGGATACTTACATAAGGGGAAAGCATATGGTACTTAGAGCTGGACTTAGGGCCTTTTCTTTGTGAGAGATGAGAGAGAAGTCCATTCACCTCGATTTGTGTGCAAATACTCTAAAAAGGTGAGGTTCACTTAGGGAAAGTCGAGGATGTGTGAGTTTGGGTTCCACAATGACCAAAGAAATTGAGAAAGGTTCCTTGATGAAATGTGTCAACTCTTGATGCTCTTGTGTCACACTTGATCCACAAGTTTTCAAAGTTTAAATGTGTTAATGATGCATTCGCATTGAGGGCAATTGTTAGTCCCAATTGATGCTTGTTGAGGTTACTTTAGGATAAACAGGAATTACTTGGGTGTTTTCCATTGAGGGGTAGGTCTCATTTTATTTGCTTGAGGACAAGCAAAGGTTTAAGTTTGGGGGAGTTGATAACTGTGATTTCTACATGTTTTATACCCATTCTTACCTAAGCTTTATGCATTAACTGCCATAAATTAGTCCCAAAATGCTTACAAGTTGCGCTTGATTGCAGGTTTGAGCGACAAGATGACAAATACCAAAGATCGGCTTAAAAGGAGTGAAATCTGCCAAGTGTCAAAAGACAACTGAAGTGGAGAACAAAATGACCTGTGCGGTCCGCACTGATGTGTCATGCGGTCGCACAGGAGAGTTCAGAGGCTGGGTTATTTCAAGGTCAACCTGCACGGTCTGCACTGCTTTGCCACACGGTCGAGCAGGATAGTTCAGAGACCATGCAATTTCCAAGTCAAGATGCGCGGTCCACGCTCCTTTCCACGCGGTCCGCGCCCAAGAGTGTCAGAGACTTAGTCATTTAAGGAAAAAGCCCACGCGGCCGCACACCTAATCAGTGCGGTCCACGTGGATGAAGTTCAGAGAGGGTGGATTTGGACCAAAACACCCTACGCGGCCGCGCGTCACATTTGTGCGGTCCACGTCCCCAATGTCAGAAGCAAGATATGAAGACCCAAACCCCAACGCGGACGCGCGTCATTTGTGCGCGGTCCGTGCCAGACCCTCAGGGGTATTTTTGTCCGGTTTTTCTTGTGTAGTATAAATAGGACATTTTACTTTTTAGAGGAGAGTTTTTTTTGGTTTTTATCAGATAGCAGCTGAACTCGAGACTTCATAGTTTTAACCTATTTTGGGCAATTTCTTCTAGTATTAACGTGGATTTGAGTAGATTAACATTGTAGTTAATTATTATGTCAATTTCATCTACTATTTCTTCAATTTTTGTTTCTATTATGGCTAGCTAAACCTATTAGCTAGGGTTGTGGCTCAACCCTAGTGTGGGTAATTAATGGATGTGATTGTTTAGTGCATGAATGATGTTGGGTATTTGTTATTTGGATTAATCTTATGTTTTCATTAAGATTTGGTGGTTGCAAACACTAAGTCTAGCATAGTGAATCTTGATTATTCTTGAGAAAGAGAGTCTATGACCCCAAGATTAATTCTAACAAGAAATTTGGATGGACCCATGAGAATGGTAGTACCAATTAACGGGTTAAACCTCGAGAGAGTAATTACCCAACTTGAACCATAAGTTGCTTGGGCAAATTGGCCTACCCAATTGGTCTCGAGAGAGTCAATTGGGCAAAATCACTCTCTCTACCGAGAGGTGTGAGAGTGGGTGCAAAAGTGCAACGGTTATAGCATAAGTCTCATATTCATCATTCTTGCATTAGGAATCTCTACCCGTTAGTTGACCACCTAGGTACATGCCACGATCCTAGTGCCTTTCTCTATATTGCATACAACTTAGAATCAATATCTTAGCCTAACTTAGCTTTAAACTTGTAGTTGATAAATTGTAGTTGATAATCAAAAGAAAACAAAAAATGTTAGAAGATCAATTAGGAGCTAAAACATAGTCCTAGACCATACAAACACTCAACTCCAAATTGAAGCTCCCTGTGGAAAATTGACCCCGATACCACTATTGGGTAAAAGTATTAGCGCCCACTCTTCCTTAGGTTGAGTCCACTGCGATCAAGAGTATGAGGATTCTAAAAATATAAATGTTACCCGATTCCGAGACGAGGGCTCGAGGGGTGTTTTGGTCATTTTATCTAATTCCACGTATTAGCTTAGAATGTAATTGTAGAATCAGTTACTTGAAGTGTTATTTACATGATGCAATTGAATTGAATAGATTTGGGCCATTTGGAATCGAGTACTCGTGGCAAGAACATGGTTTCGAGTTGATTTTTGAGCTGGTTCAAGGTAAGTGGTTTGCCTAACCTTGTGTGGGGGACCTTCCCCTTAGGATTTGGTATTACTGTTAATTGAAATGCCTTGTATGTGAGGTGACGAGTGTATACTTGTGCTAATTATTGAAAATTCAGTTTTCATTAAGTAATTACTAGTATGTTTCTTTTCTTGTTTATATTACCTGCATTTAAAGCTTGTTGTTAGCTTATGAAAGAATGTCTAAGTGTTTTAATTGCATTATTTGCTCAAACTGCTTTACCTGAATTCCATGCAACATGCTAGGCTAGAATTACTTATCTGCCTTGATATGAAATTGACATTTCTAAATATTTTCCTGATGCTTCTGTGTAATTACATTTGGGACTACGGATGTGGGATTTCGGTAGCTCCCCCTTGTCTCTTTATTTGGGATTACGGATGTGGGATTCCGGTAGATCCCCCTACATAGTTATATGGAACTACGAGACTGCACCCGGTAGATTTCCCTAGTATTGGGTATTTACATTTGGGACTACGGAACAGAATTCCGATAGATCCCTGCACACTATGAGTTGGACTACGGGACGGGATCCCGGGAGATCTATTGGATATGTATAACTGGGACTACAGGACGGTATCCTGGGAGATCCCCGATTGTTATTTTTGGTACTGAGCTGTATTTCTTTCTGTGTTTTACCTTGCCTCTGTAATAGTTGTTGCTGTCCTTTATACCCTGTGTTATTTTTTTTTGTTGTACTTATTTACACCGTTTATTTCACACTGTTAAACCTTATATTTTATTTAACCTCAGTAGGGCCCTGACCTTCCTCGTCACTACCCGACCGAGGTTAGGCTTGGTACTTACTGAGTACCGTTGTGGTGTACTCATGCCCTTTTTGCGCATGTTTTTCATGTGCAGATCCCGGTACTTCAACTCAGTCCTATCACTCTTGGGGCGAGGCGACTGTTCTAGAGACTTCGAGGTATATCTGTCGCGTCCGCAGACCGGGGAGTCCCTTTCTACCCTCCCTATTGTATTAGCCCTTTTGTATTTTTTTCCTTGTTAGATATTCTGGAGTTAGACACTGGTAGACATTCCAAGGCTTGTGGTTTCATGAGATTCCGGGTTTTGGGATATGTTGTTAGTTCGAGAAGTTGTATTGTATATGCCGAGCGACATTTTTTTAAATTCTGTTTAATTCGTTTATTTTGGCTTTAAATTATTTCTTCCGCAAGTTTTGTTTATTTTCCGCATTTGTTAGGCTCACCTAATTGTAGAGACTAGGTCTCGTCACGATGGTTCACGGAGGGCGAACCGGGGTCGTGATAGTAGGCCAGTTATAGTAGTTGATGGGACCTTCTTAAAGTCAGCATATAGGGGAATAATGCTAACAGCTAGTACAATGGATGCAACAGGTATTGTAGTTTTATTGTAGAAATATTGTAGCTTGTCTATTTTTTATAGTACTTGTAGATTTATTGTAGATATATTGTTGAAAAGTTGTAGTTTGTATGTATATGTCTTCCTCTACATTTTTCCTGCAGCCAATTAATTGCTTTTTGCCACATAATGTAGGTACCATATTACCATTGGCATATGTTGTTGTTGATTCAGAAAATGACGCATCATGGAAGTGGTTTTTTGAGCAATTCAAACATGCATATGGTGAAAGACCAAATATGTGTGTTGTTTCGGATCGGAATGAGAGTATCTTGAAGGCAACATCTATTGTTTATCCCGGCATGCCATATTATTTTTGCATGTGGCATATTTGGACAAATATAAGGGAAAAGTTCAGAAGGATCATCTAAAGTTAAGTGAATTGTACTTTGCCACGACACGATCATACACGCTTGATGAATTTAATGAAAGGATGTCAAAGATTGAAGAGATTGACCCACATGTTAAAGCATAATTATATGATATTGGCTATCATAGATGGTCTCGAGTACATGCTATAGTGAACCAAACTTGGACTATGACATCAAACATTGTAGAGTCGTTGAATGCTGTAACAAAAGATGCAAGAGAGCTGCCGATAGTAGAACTATTAGAGTATATGAGGACTCTTCTTGAACGTTAGACTAATGAAAAGTTATTGAATGCAAAGGGTACATTAACATACCTTGAGTTTAAATTCAACAAAGAGTTGGATGACAACAGAACATTGTCGTACAAGCTTAGAGTAAGATCTGATCATTTATTGCATCAAAATAAATTATTAAAAGAGAATGTAGATAATTTGTAGATATTTTGTATTTAACTGTATATGAATTGTTTTTTGTTTGTAATGTAATTGTAGGTGAGGGCTTCAACAGACTACATCCATACAGTACTAAATGGTGTGAGGCGCTATATTATTTGTCTTGAAAACAAGAGATGTAGTTGTGGGTAATTTCAGCTTGATGAACTTCCTTGTCCACATGTTTTGGCTGCTTTAAGACACAAGGATGAGTCTTTTGAATAATAGGTTCTCCTTATTACACAAGGGAGAGCCTCTTGCGTACTTATGAAATACCAGTAAATCACCTACCTGATGAAAACAAATGCAATGTGCCACAACATATAACTGAAGAAGTTGTAAATCCACCTTTAGGTGGGAAAAGACAGTCAGGAAGACCTCAAAAATAAAGATACAAAATATATGATGAAGTAAATTCAAAGAAGTACAAGATTTCATGTGGCAACTGCGGAGTAGAAGGGCATAACAAAAGATCTTCCAAGAATGCTCCCAAAAAGAAATAAAATTTTATGTAGTAAACTGTTTTTTCCTAAAAATTGTTGATGAGTTTAGGAGAATTATATTTGATGTGAAATAGTTGAGGCACCTTCAACTCTTAATGTAGTTAGTTTGAAATTGTTTTGTTTAATTAGTATTCTGTTTTGATTTAATACTTTCATAGCTTGATTGGTTTGTGAATGATTTTGTAACGGCCCGGCCTGTCGTTTTGAGAGTTAAGCCCTATTTCCCCCATCTATACTTCTTTATGTATTGTTCAGCTGTGTTGAGTTGTATCGAGTTGGTAGGTTTGGGTTCAGAGTAGTTTTGGAGTGAAATGAACACTTATTCTCTTAGTTAGAAAGCTAAGTTAGAAAAGTCAATCGGAAGTTGACTTATGAGTAAACGAATTCGGATTTGGACTTTTATGATTCGATTAGCTTCGTTGGGTGATTTTAGACTTAGAAGTGTGTCCGGAATATAATTTGGAGATCCGTGGTAGAATTAGGCTTGAATTGGCAGAAGTTGAAAGTTTAGAAATTCTTAGGCTTGAATTCGAGGTTGATTTGGTGTTTTGGTGTTGCTTTGGGTGTTACGGAGGTTCGACTAAGTTCGGGTAGTGATATATGACTTGTAGGAATTATTGGTTGAGGTATCGTGGGCCTCAGTGAGTTTTGGATTGGTTTGGGTTGTGTTGCGCTCGTTTTTCTTATGTTTCGTCGACGAACCTGTAGCAAAAAGAATCGTCGAATTTGGACATCGTATGAGGATATTATGATCATTCTACTAAGAATTAAGTTGTCAGATTTTTCAGAGTAATTACGAAATTGCCACTGAAAGCGTATTAAAAAATCTGCACAATTTGCAAATATTGAAACCAATATATCTCATTCATTATAAGGTCAAATTGAGTGATTCAAAAGTCTAACTTGACTAGAATTTCACAAGAAATCCATTGGAGGCATAAAAAGTAAGTTTCGGGATCATTTGTCATGAGAAACGAGGCAGAATAGCTGACAGAAAAATATATAAAATAAGGGTTTGTTCATTCGATCATATTTTGAGTTGGGGAGCTCAGAGGCAATTTTAGAGGCAATTTTCACCATATGGGTTGGGGTAAGCGTTCTCTACTCGGTTTTGGTTATATTTCATGAATCCATCATCATTTTTGGGATTTGATTGATAATTTCAAAGTGAAATGAGGGAGTTAGGGTTTGAGTTTTGGAGAGTTTTAAGTGAGGATTTGAGGGACCAACAGAGTCCGATTTTGATAAATTTTATATGGTTAGACTCGGAAGGGAACGAGGTTTATTATTCTGCTATTTTTGATTGATTCCGAAACGTGGGCCCGGGGGCCGAATTTTGGTCGATTTCTGATTTTTGGTATATTTTTTAGTTTTTATTGTGGAATTCGATTCTTTAGCACATGTAGATGGTATTATTCTGATTATGGATAGATTCAGAGCTTTTGTAGACCGAGTCTAGAGACGAGGGCCTCATAGAGTAGGATTTTTACGTTGTTGAAGTAAGTAATAGTTTTAACTCTGGCTTTGAGGGTATAAACGCGGAGAAATTGATATCATATGATTGTTTGGTGGTGATACCCACGCTAGGTGACAGGCGTATGGGTGTGCACCGCGAGGGATTGAGACTTGGTCTGTCCCGTGAGGCATAATGGCTATTATCTGTGGTTATGTGTTTACTTGTTGTTGAACTTGTTTGCCTTCATGTTAGAGATCATGTTTAGGCTTTATTCATGCTCACATTATTTGTACTCAGTCATAGAAGTTATTGTACATGTTTACCTCAGTCTTTATTATTTGATAATATATTGTGATACTTGATGTGAGTTGTGTCTCCTTATTTATTGATGATGGTAAGGCTAGTGAGGTACATGATTGAGTGAGACCGAGGGCCTGGTTGTGAGGATATTAATACTATAGCATGTGAGTTGTCCGCGTAGCACGTGAGTTGACTGTGCGGGTCTAGGTATTTATACCATAGCGCGTGAGTTGTCCGCGTAGCACGTGAGTTGACCGTGCGGATCCAGGTATTAATATGATGGCCTGGTTGTGAGGATATTAATACCATAGCACGTGAGTTGTCCGTGTAGCACATGAGTTGACCTTGCGGGTCCAGGTATTTATACCATAGCGCGTGAGTTGTCCGCGTAGCACATGAGTTGACCGTGCGGATCCAGGTATTGATATGGTAGCACGTGAGTTGTCCGTGCTTAGCGCTTGGCCTTTGGGAACCCCTCCAAAGTTTGTACATACCCCAGTAAGCGCAGAGTATTGAGTGTGTTGAGTGTTGAGTGTTGAGTGCGAGTGATGAGTGATGGAGTGACACTGCTATGAGGTTGCATTTACTTTTGTTGTTGCTGCATTTTACCTATTAATTTCTTTGTGGCATTTATTGAGTTATGGAATTTACCTATTTATTCTTGTTATTTTTAAATTGTGAAAATAAATAATTGGACTATTTTGCTTAGCTCGTCACTACTGCTCAGTTCCTTAGTTATTTCTGTTACTACTGAGTCGGTTGTACTCATACTACACCCTGCACTTTATGTGCAAACCCAGGTGAGTTAGAGCGCGGTGATCGTTGAGTTCAGACCGGCTATCTGTGGAGATTGCGAGGTAGCTGCTAGCATCCGCATGACCTTGTTACTCCTTTTGTTATTTCTTCTTTGGACTGTATTGACAGTTAAACAGTTATATTTCTTAGTTCATAGTTTTAGACGCTCATGACTTAGCGACACCCCGATGTTTGGGACTCGTTTTCGTATTTTATATTATTTATATTTAGAGTTGGTTTAGTTTGTTAGGAATTAAATTATTGGAAATATTTTATTAAATTCTTATAATCAAATTAGTAGTAATATTTTGGAAATAGGCTTGCCTTGTAACACGATAGGCGCCATCATGACCATGGTTAGATTTTGGGTCGTGACAAGTTGGTATCAGAGACTAGGTTACATAGGTCTCACGAGTCATGAGTGAGTTTAGTAGAGTCTTGCGGATCGGTACGGAGGCGTTTGTACTTATCTTCGAGAGGTTACAGAACCTTAGAAAAATTTCACATTCTTGAATTCTTATCGTGCGGTATTGATTCAGCTTGAAGTGTAACTCTTTGAATTCCTTCCACGTATTCATATGCGCACATGAGCGCTCGATATCATTTGTGCATCGACGGATTGTGATTTTCTGGATGAGGTATGAGATCTGATTTTTGTGTGTTGATGTTGGGCCAGTCTGGAGGACTTGAGGCCGAGTTTTTACTGTAGCTTGATCACTGAGGTGTTGATTATGTGAGCGCGTGCTTGTGGACTTATATGTTCGGTAGTGTCCTTATTAGTGAAAATAGTTGCTGGATTGATACGTGATGAGTATGATGTGACTGCGAGATGAGTTTATATGATTTGAATGTGACGAGAAGGTATTGCTGAAGGTTTCACCTATTTGAGACTCCAGGTATGTTTTTTGACTTATTCGAGGACGAACGTTTGTTTAAGAGGGGGAGGATGTAACGACCCGGCCTGTCGTTTTGAGAGTTATAGCCCCATTTCCCCCATCTATGCTTCTTTATGTATTGTTCAACTGTATTGAGTTGTATCGAGTTGGTAGGTTTGGGTTCAGAGTAGTTTTGGAGTGAAATGAACACTTAGTCTCTTAGTTAGAAAGCTAAGTTAGAAAAGTCAATCAGAAGTTGACTTATGAGTAAACGAATTTGGATTTGGATTTTTATGATTTGATTAGCTTCGTTGGGTGATTTTAGACTTAGTAGTGTGTCCAGAATATAATTTGGGGGTCCGTGGTAGAATTAGGCTTGAATTGGCAAAAGTTGGAAGTTTAGAAATTCTTAGGCTTGAATTTGAGGTTGATTTGGTATTTTGGTGTTGTTTTGGATGTTACGAAGTTTCGACTAAGTTCAGGTAGTGATATATGACTTTTTGAAATTATTGGTTGAGGTCACGTGGGCCTCAGGTGAGTTTCGGATAGGTTTGGGTTGTGTTGCGCTCGTTTTTCTTATGTTTCGACGCCGTTTCTTCAAGCATAAATGATATCATATTGAATAAATAGCTCCGATTTCTTTTTTGATTGAAGCATTAGATCCATATCGTAATTACGGACCCGTAGAAAAAAGAATCGTCGAATTTGGACATGGTATGAGGATTTTATGGTCATTCTACTAAGAATTAGGTTGCCAGATTTTTTAGAGTAATTACGAAATTGCCACTGACGGCGTATTTAAAAATCTGCACTATTTGCAAATATTGAAACCAACATATCTCATTCATTATAAGGTCAAATTAAGTGATTCAAAAGCCTAAATTGACTAGAATTTCACAAGAAATTCATTGGAGGTATAAAAAGCGAGTTTCAGGATCGCTTGGTATGAGAAACGAGGCAGAATATCTGGCAGAAAAATATATAAAATAAGGGTTAGTTCATTCGATCATATTTTGAGTTGGGGAGCTCGGATTTGGGCGATTTTGGAGGCAATTTTTACCATATGGATTAGGGTAAGTGTTCTTTACTCGGTTTTGGTTATATTTCATGAATCCATCATCGTTTTTGGGATTTGATTGATGATTTCAAAGTGAAATTGAAGGAGTTAGGGTTTGAGTTTTGGAGAGTTTTAAGTGAGGATTTGAGGGACCAAACGGATTCCGATTTTGATAAATTTTATATGGTTAGACTCGGGAGGGAACAAGGTTTATTATTCTTTTTGACTGATTTTGAAGCGTGGGCCTGGGGGCCGAATTTTGGCCAATTTTGGATTTTTGGTATATTTTATAGTTTTTATTGTGGAATTCGATTCTTTACCACATGTTAATGGTATTATTCTAATTATGGATAGATTCAGAGCTTTTGGAGATCGAGTCCAGAGGCGAGGGCCTCCTGGAGTAGGATTGTTACGTTGTTGAGGTAAGTAACAGTTTTAACTCTGGCTTTGAGGGTATAAACGCGGAGAAATTGATATTATGTGATTGTTTGGTGGTGATACCCACGCTAGGTGACAGGCGTGTGGGTGTGCACCGTGAGAGATTGATACTTGGTCTGTCCCGTGAGGCTGTGAGGCCTAATGGCTATTAACTATGGTTATGTGTTTACTTGTTGTTGAACTTGTTTGCCTTCATGTTAGAGATCATGTTTAGGCTTTATTCATGCTCACATTATTTGTACTCAGTCATAGAAGTTATTGTATATGTTTACCTCAGTCTCTATTATTTGCTAATATATTGTGATACTTGATGTGGGTTGTGTCTCCTTATTTGTTGATGATGGTGAGGCTAGTGAGGTACATAATTGAATGAGACCGAGGGTCTGGTTGTGAGGATATTAATACCATAGCGCGTGAGTTATCCGTGTAGCATGTGAGTTGACCGTGCGGGTCCAGGTATTTATACCATAGCACATGAGTTGTCCGCGTAGCACATGAGTTGACCGTGCGGATCCAGGTATTGATATGATGGCCTTGTTGTGAGGATATTAATACCATAGAGCATGACATATCCGCGTAGCACATGAGTTGACCGTGCGGGTCCAGGTATTTATACCATAGCGCGTGAGTTGTCCGCGTAGCACGTGAGTTGACTGTGTGTATCCAGGTATTGATATGGTAGCACGTGGGTTGTCCGTGTTTAGCGCTTGGGCTTTGGGAGCCCCTCCAGAGTCTGTACACACCCTCAGTGAATGCAAAGCATTGAGTGTATTGAGTGTTGAGTGCGAGTGATGAGTGATGGAGTGACACTGCTGTGAGGTTGCATTTACTTTTGTTGTTGCTGCATTTTACCTGTTAATTTCTTTGTGGCATTTACTGAGTTATAGAATTTACCTGTTTATTCCTTTTATTTTTAAATTGTGAAAATAAATAATTGGACTATTTTGCTTAGCTCGTCACTACTGCTCAGTCCCTTAGTTATTTCTGTTACTACTTAGTCGGTTGTACTCATACTACACCCTGCACTTTATGTGCAAATCCAGGCGAGTTAGAGCGCGGTGATCGTTGAGTTCAGGCCGGCTATCTGTGGAGATTGCGAGGTAGCTGCTAGCGTCCGCATGATCTTGTTACTCTTTTTGTTATTTCTTCTTTGGACTGTATTGACAGTTAGACAGTTATATTTCTTAGTTCATAGTTTTAGACGCTCATGACTTAGTGGCACTCCGATGTTTGGGACTCGTTTTCATATTTTATATTATTTATATTTAGAGTTGGTTTAGTTTATCAGGAATTAAATTATTGGAAATATTTTATTAAATTCTTATAATCAAATTAGTAGTAATATTTTGGAAATAGGCTTGCCTTGTAACACGATGGACGTCATCACGACCATGGTTAGATTTTGGGTCGTGACAGATTTCTATATATGTAGTACACAGTTGTTTTATTATCTCCAGCACCCATCGATAGTTGTTCTTGTCCTTCTACAAGTTATCTACAAAAAAATACAAAATACCTACATAATCTGGAGTTGACAGAGTAACTACATAATAATTAAGTTGAAAAGGAGTTAACCAGTAACAATAATTAGATCAAGTACTATTTACTTTCAACAAGTGAATATAAAAATAACAGAATGTTTCCCCATTGATCGAACTAGTATACTGGATAAAATAAAAAACAAAGGGCAAAATAATTGTAGCACAAATCTGCTACAATTAAACTTCAACAATCTTGTTCAACTTGTCTACTATCTTTCTACAAAACTAGTTGCAACTACACAATTTAACTACATATTCCATACAAAAAATTACAACTAATTCTTCTTCCTCAAGACTTGTGTTTTCTCGTTCATAACTGGTGTGCCTTTTTTCCTTGCTAATTTGCCAGTCACCTCACTTTCACTAATTGCACCATTCTCTTGCTTCTTCCTAGTGTAGTCCCATAGTAGCGCTCCATAGCGTCTACGATGTTGATCAATATCAGAAAGGTCATTCGCAGGAACTGCTAGGTTTCTAATGTTGACATACTCTGCAAAGGCAGCAACATATACACCACAGTCGCTACAAAAATTATAAAGTGTCAATATTTAGCAAACAATGAACAAAAAAAAGTTAAATAAATATAAAGAAATAAGATTTTTCATACAATGATCCTTCTTTTCGCTGTAGTATCTCTCCGACTATCCACTAAATGTCTATAGGGTCGGTAACAACTTTTTCAATATATGCCTTTGTGTTCTTGAAGTTGATGTCTGAACGCTTGCCATAAAAACGGTGCATGACAAGTAAAGGGGGATCATAACAGAAAATTTGGTAACTATAGATTCAACAATAGAGTGATTATGTGAAGAGACCATAGAATCATACACATAAAGAACCCTATTGGCAATGTCAAAAACAACCAACACCCAGTAGAATTTTTCTACAATGTTGACGGGCATGATCACATAATCAACTTGATCCTATGCAATATCTGCGAGTAATCTGTACCCCAATATGTATTCTGCTACGACGTCCTGGGTTTGACAACAACAAACTTCTTTTCTTGAGGAGAATTGATGAACTTATTATAAATTTATTCAATTCTAGTCTTTAACATACAATCAGTGGTAGTAAACTTTATCTTATTGTGAGGGTCATACTTTCCTTAAGTAGTACATTATAACATCAATGTGCTGCAACAAAAACAGATTGCATTTAATTTATTCCCTTTATAAATTATATAAAGAATATCCACAGAAAAACTACAATTTTATTTGTTTTTAATCATTATTACAAAATTTCTACAATATATATACAAACTAAGTACAATTCCATTTGATATTAGGCATTAATACAAAATATCTACAAAACACCTACAATATACCTATAATTCAGTTTGTTGTCAAGCATTTATATATATTGTCTCCAATATAGCTACACAATAACTACATATACTTGCGATGGCACTATAACAGTGTTATAGATACAAATAAATAAAAAATTCAACAAAATAACTACATATTTTGAGTATGAGTTTACCGTGTGGTTGAGGACTTGGTCGGGGTGTGCCATATTATAGAACCACTCCTTCTTATCAACTTTTTCCACTCCAAGATCAAACCATAGCTTAATTTGGTTATCCTTTATAGAATACTGAGCCTTCCTCCTATTTAAACAAATAGAAATCAAAATAAATTTATTGAATGAAGTAGATATCTAAAAGATGAATACGGGAATCAAAGGGTCAAATTATGAAAACAAACCTCTTTGAAGCTTTGTCGGTACCAAAGTATAACCACTTGTTGAATTCTTCCAACAACTCAGGATCAACATCTTGACCAATAACACTAGTAAATGGGTGCTTTAGGTGAAAAATTGGAGGTCCAACCGAAGTGCTGCCACCAGAACTGTATAAAGGGAGAAATGGTGATCGGACATGCTTTCCAGGCTGCCTTGTTCTACCTTGATGCACAGGTGTTATTTCATCTTGGTTAGGCTCGCTGAACTTAACCAACTGGGAGAAGTTATCTGGCAGCTCAAAATCATCAAGTGTAACCTCCTTCTTCTCACCTCTAGAGTCGTCCAAATCACCTACATTTACATACTCGACTTCTTCACCTACATTAACATCTTCCTCATTCTTCTGTTCTCCTTGAATTGTTACTGTGACTCCGTGAATTGGAGATTGTGCATGAATATCTTCCCTCACTGTTATATTTAGTATATCTAGCTGATTATGACAGTAAAAAAATTGAAACAGAAAGCAAAAATTTTTGAATACAATTTCATACCTGCATTTTCTTCATCAACTGCACCTTCAAAATGGGAATATAAATCAACATGTGCTGGAAGATTCTCATTATTTTCCATGTCATTCACATACCCTATTTATTCATTAAAGTATTTGAATTATAATGGATAGTAGTTGCTTGACATTTTTAGGAGATATGTACGTATATTATAGAGATCTACATAAATCTGTAGATCTGTGTAAATATACTGTATTTAATTGTATGTATATTGTAGATATGTTGTAAATATACTCTAAATAATTTGAAGATATTTTGAAGATATGTTGTATGTATGATGTAGATAACTTGTAATTAATTTGTAGATAAAATGTATATATTTTTGTATATACTTGTTTTGTTGTTGCTGGCATGCAATGGTTCTCCACTAGTGCACTGAAATTGTTGATTGTTCTTTTCTTTTGAGTGGTCAGCATTTTTTGTAGAACTCCCAGTAAACTGAAAGTTCTATATTAGTTAGGATATCTATTTTATGAATAACAATATAACTTAGAGGCAACATAAATAATTTTGTTAAAATGAATAAACTGATAAATATTACCTTGGCATCAATGTTATCATTTCGACTGTTTATCACCTCCAAAACAGACTTGATAGAGTCATTTAGTAGCGCTCAAAGGCTACCTAGTTCTTCAAAGACATATTTCCTAAAAGATGCAAGATCTGAATCAACCTACATACTAAAAATATAGAGAGTTAGCTTCAAAATATGGTTTTAACATACATTAAAGAACAAATGCAATTTTATGTATACATATTACCTTCTCAAGACCTTCTTTTCATTTTCTAATTTGTTTAAGAATAGACTTCTTGTCCTCTTTTCCAATTGACTCTTTGGGTTCCAATGGAGGAGCATCAACTTTCGGATCCTCAGAAATGTGTTCAACTTCTTCAAGTATGTACTCAACTTTATCAGGCAAAGATATCATAGAAAGCTCTTCAGTTGCTTCAGTTATGTTGGTGAACTGAATGAAAAATAAATAAATTAGCTTCACTAAACAGAATATGTATACAAATTGTAGATAGTTTGTATTAAATTGTATATTCATAAATAAAAATCATTTACCTTGATCCATTTAGGTTTGATCATTCTATCTTCAATTGCAGCTAACCATATCTTGTCCTTACTAGCTGACTAGTTAAGTATGCGAGGGATTGAATTAGCAATTCTTATAGCTATATCAGTGTTGACGGTAGAGCAACACTCATACAACCATACTTGCATAGCTAGTGCAAATCCTCGAATGAGATAAGAATGAATAAAAGGATTGAGCCTATGCCTAACTGATTCAATCAACTGTTTGTAAGACTCAATACCCCATGGGTATGTCGCATACTGTCCAGAGTCCACCAAATAAAACCTAAAATGATCTACCAACCCTATATTGTCTTTGTCTAAAGGAGAGATGAAGAATTCTATGAGATATAGAATACATAACTTGATTGTGTCCTTATCATTTACCCAACTTTTGTTGGTTACAATCTGTTTTAGATATGACTTCTCCACTTTTTCCTTGTTTGGAAAATAACTCTTCATTATCTTACTGTCATAATCCGGAGTGTAACCAAAGTCTGTCACTTGGGTAAAACATCTAAGACCAGTTATTAACGCAAACTCTCTCAAGCCAAAATTCAACCTCTGACCCTTTAACTCAGTTGAAAAATAGGAAGCACCAGATGCATTCAATTCATACTTCATTAGAAGATGAATAGCTTGGTTTTGCACATATTTTGGGAATTAACAGCAAATAACCAAAACGTGTCTTCTTGAAAAGCTGTAAATCATTTGGAGACAATAACTCTTTAATTTGGCTAGGAACATTGGGGTCGGATAATGTCTGAAACCTAAGGACCCCATAATCAATATTATGAGGTGCAAAAAAATGCCGATTCTGCAGAAAAAATAATTAATCTCTTATTAATACACTGCTCCAATCTAAAATACACCATATCTACAATTGTCATACAATATATCTATAATATATTTACAACTACATAATACAGTTAAACAAAAAAAAAACATAACTACAATTTTTTAACAATATATCTATAAGTTTAAACAGATTCAGAAAACTACAACTAATCTTCACAATGTACACAAAATAATCTACAAACCACAAAAAACACATATTATGAAGCCTTTTAAGAATTAAAACAAACAAAAAAACTATTATTGAAATTACTAAATTCTTACCTTCACCAATGAATATTGTTGAACATTTTTAGGAGATTTTACAGTAGGAGCTTTTTTTGGAACTTTTACTGTAAGAGACACTTTAACTTTCTTTGCAGGTTTAATGACAACTTCATCTTCTACAAAATCATCATCAAAATCTATCACTTTGTCTTTCCTTTTCGCTGAATTGATTTGCCTCGAAGATTCACTAGCATCAAAATCATGTTTTTGTTTCTGCCCTAGCTTGACGAGGGGAAAGCCTATGCTTCTTCTCTTCATTTGCATGAGCAGATTTTTCATGCTTTTTCGGTGAATGTGGTGATAAAACATCCAAATCGAAAGAAAGGACATCTGCTTCTTTAAACTTTTTAGGGCTTTTTTTGGAAGCTTTGTTCTTCTTCATTGAAAATCTTTGAAGCTGTCATTAATGGGTGAATAAACTTTGAAGAATAGTTGAAATTTTGACTGATTTTAGAAGAAAGAGCTTGAGAATAGGCGTTACTGGAGGGGTTACAGATTTTCGCTGGTTTTAGAAGAGGAAATAGTGGGTGATTGAAGAGGAAATCGTGGGATGTGGTTTGATACATGAGTGAGGTGGCGGGATTTGGAGAGAGAAACTTAGGGGAGTGGGAATATACGGTTGAGTATAATTAGGAGACTAATTAATACCATTAAAATCCTAAAATGGTACATAAATGGTAATTAGGTATATAAAAGGTAATTATATTAAAAGTTAAGCATAGAGGGTAATATAATTTACGATATGGCATAGGAATGTAAAAATCTCTTTCAAAATCCATCTGTCTAAAGAAAGTAAAAACTGCATGGGGCGCCCTATTTGGTCGCCCCTTTTTAACCTGTAGCCGCTTTGTTTTTCTATTTGCACCTGTACCTATTTTTTTATTAAAAGCCTTTTAAAAAGATGATTTTGCCCTTCTTTATTAAAAGACTACTTTCTCTCCAAGTATACGCCAGTCCTCTACTGTCTCTGTCTCTCTCTCCCATACTTCACATTTTTTATTTGTTCTTCTCTGAAATCAAACGATATTCGTCATTCTTTTTGATCTTTCAACAGTTTGTTCCCCAATAGCATTACGTATAATCACAGGTACATTGCATTAACTTTCTGGGTTTTATTTTAGTATCAATTTTTACGATTTACTTTCTGGTTTTTGTTTTGATAGTCATGTTAGTTGAATAATTTCCCTTTTTTTATTTATGATAAAATAGTTTCCTATGGTTTACTTTGATTAGTGCATTAGTTTTACTTTTACGATTGTGTTTTTAGGTTTTTTGAACGTGTGTTTGTGTTTTTGAGGAAAATTCTATAAATTCTTCAATGATTTTTGGAGATGTCGAAATTTTTTAAAATTTTGAGAGTTAAATAGATGATAATATTAAAGTGTGAAGTTTATAATACTTCAAGGATGCCTTAATTTTAGGAGCTGAAGTTTTGTTTTGTGTTTTGTGTTTTTTGTTATATTTTTTATGAACTTCAGCATTATTTTGGAGTTGAATTTGTGTTCGCTGAAGTTTTTGTTTTGTATTTGCTGAACTTCAGCCTTCTTAGAGCTGAAGTTTTAATTGATTTTTTTGATAATGTTCTGACGTTATTTTTCCTATCTTTTACTTTTTTTGAACAGATGGCATCTACGAAATCCAAATCACCTACAAATCCTTCTTCTTCTTGGTCGTCGACAAACTGATATGAATTTATTGGAGCAGCGAGTAATTGTTGCAACATTCTATATTCTGAAGCAGCTGTAATGTTAGAAGGTTGTTGCTCGTTGTCTACTTCCATTATTGGATGTCCTAGTTCATGTTGATAATCAACAAATTGTTTTGAATCTATTGTATATGCAAGAGATTGTTTGAATGTTGCAGATTCTGAAGCACCTATACTGTCAGAAATATGTTATATTTTTTCGATGATAAAATGGCAATTCTTGTAGGTTGAATCAGTTGTTAGCAAATGTATACAGATATTGAGTTCTTCATCTGAAGTTACAAGCATACATTTGCTTGTATGTAGTTTGATATCAAACCATACCTTTAGTGAATATCTGCTTGAATCAATATTTGTAACTTCACTAATTTTCTTCAGGAAAAAATTGAATGATAGTTGTTTATTAAGCAGAACAAGTTTTGTATCATGATCCAAGTATTTGAAATTAATATTCCACCTCCCATTGAAAGTAATAACAACGCAAATCGAACTCATCCTGGAAAAACATGTTTAGTGTCAAGTATTAGGAAATTAAACAAAAGAATTTAATTAAGAAGTTCATAAAAAATGTAAGCACGTTGAAGCTGAAGTTTGAGCAAATGTACTAGAACATTTCAGTTTGTTTATAGTGAAGTTTTCGAAAAAAAGCTCATGAAAAAGCTGATTAATGCAGGACAAAACTTAAGCATAAATTAAATTTAACTATAGCATGCAGGAGAAAATTACATAGTGCAGGAGGAAACTTCAGGCGATTTGTCCTGAAGTTTTTACAAAGGAACTAAACAACTTCAGCATCTTCTGCTGAAGTTTTCGAAAAAAGCTCATGACAAAACTATTGTATCCAGGGCAAACTTCAACATATTTTAGTGATGAAGTATTAGCAAATGAACTAAAAAACTTCAGCATCTTCTGCTGAAGTTTTTGAAAAAGCTCATGACGACAAAACTTCAACATATTTTGGTATGAAGTATTAGCAAATGAACAAAATAACTTCAGCATATTTCAGCATGAAGTTTTAGAGTGCATTAATTGTATAGTATACAGGAGTAAACGTAACAAACACATTTCATGTAGTAATTATTTTCTGTTGGGGTATGTGTTAGTGTAATAATTACATTCCTATCACATTCATGCACGCTTTTCATTGGACGTTTAAAATTCTTCTATGCCTTTTCATATACCATGCAGAAGTTTTTTCGCCTATATAAGTACGCTATGACTTGTGAGTTTATTCACTCAAACACAGATATTTGTAGGAGATAAAATACAAAAGGGAGAAAAATGGATGTTGTCATCAGGCAAATCATTGACGAAATTAAGCAAGATATCATAGAGGCATTCGAGTTGAAACTAGATGAGTTCATAGACAAGTACGATAGGGATTTGGAAGAAATCAAGACCAAGCTCGATAGGCTTGAGATGCTGGCCAGAGATGGCCCTTATGATAGTCTTGGAGATGCAGATGCTCGTCCATCTGACAGTGACGACGATGATGATATGGATGATTAATTTTTTTTTTGTATAATCCTTTTATTTAAAAGGTTATTATCTTATTTCTATTTTTATGCAATTTTAATTTATGTTTATTTTATTTAATGAAATATCATGTTTTTGTTTTAATGTTTTTGTGCATTTTTTTTAATATTAATTCTCTTTAAACTCAGAAAATAAAAAAACTATGTTTTTCCTTCAGCATAATACTACAAAACTTCAACATGTTTTAATATGAAGTTTTAGGAAATGAACTAAATAACTTCAGCATGCATTAAACATAATGAACTAAAATACTTCAACATACTACAAAACTTCAGCATTTTTTGGTATGGAGTTTTAGCAAAAAATCATAATAAAATTATATAGTGCAGGAGGAAAACTTCAACTCGTTTTTCCTGAAGTTTTTAAAAATGAACTAAACAACTTCAGCATTTTATGCTGAAGTTTTCGGAAAAAGCTCATGACAAAACTATAGAACACAAGACATAACTTCAACATATTTTAGTGCCGAAGTTTTAGCAAATGAACTAAAAACTTCAGCTTGTTTAGACTGCAAGACAAATACTTCAGCATTTTTGGTGTGAAGTTTTAGCGAATTATGTAAAAACTTAGCTTGTTTAGCAAATAAACCAAAAACTTCAACATGTTATGCAGTACAAAACTTCAGCATATTTGAATTTTTAGCTTTGACTTTAAATTAGGTTTAACGTGAAGAATCTTCTGCTTCACTTTAGAATTCAACGTGAAACAAATTTAGAATGCAAATTCATTCATCAGTGAAATCTATCAGTGAAAAGTTCATGTTTTATCTGTCAAACAACTTCATGCAAGAGTGAATTACAAAAATAATTATAGAAACATATATCATGAAGATCAATCAGTTTCAAAAACTAATTTGAATTCTGAAAATGAATTGCAATACTTACAATGTATTTTGTAATTTTGAATTTGGAATTTGAATCTAGTTCAAATTTTCGGTTTGCGAGAGGAGATCTGAGGAGAGACGGAATGATGAATGTCACGACCCAAAATCCACTAAGGGTCGTGATGGCGCCGGACACCACTGTCAGGCAAGCTAACCACAATTTACTAGCAATTTCTCATTTTAATTATTTTGAAATCATTTCCTTTAAACAAATAAATAATAAATAATAAACTCCGTTGGATAAATAATGATGTCTTTACAAAATTTAACTACTGAAAAATTCCGTGATCATCCCAGAACCCGGTGTCACAAGTGCATGAGCTATTTCTAGGAAGCAATACAATACAACAACCGTCCGGAATATAAATTGGACAGAAAATAAATACAATAATCTGGAGGAGACTCTGCTGGCTGCGGGTCATCTCGAGAAGTGCAGCTCACCTAAGTCTCCGCATCAACCATGCTGCTACGCCTGCCAGGCCACTAGTGATGCATGTTCCGGTGCAATAAAATGCACAACAAGTGTAGTATGAGTACGAAAACAACGTGTACCCAATGAGTATCCCGTCTAATCTCGAAGAAGTAGAGACGAGAGGTCGACTTCGACACTTATTAGTGGTCCAATAATGATACGTCCGTAATATAATGAATCGAGGATTTATATAAACAGGATTTGTAATTCAATAGGGTGAAACATATAAACAATTCTTTCTTTTATGCGAAATTTCCAAATTTTCTTTTTCATCATTTATACACATATTCTCAACCCGGGAAGGGGCAATAACAACTTCAATAAGATTCAAGGCAAGCAATACAAGCATGCACAAATCATGCCAAGGTCGTACGACCCGATCCAACAGAAATGAAAAATGTGCACTGCCGAGGGTCGAACGGCCCGAGTCATAGATGCATCTATTACCCCGCTCGCGAATCATACATGCGATGTGGTGAACATAAATAAACAAATACCCAGCTCGCGAATCATACATGCGATGCGGGAACACATAGATACACACAGTCAAACAACTAATTAAGAGTTTATCAGGGAATGTTTATTCCAATAAAAACCAATTCTCTTTTAATAATTTAAGAAAAATGAAGTTTAATCCTATTAGAAATTCATTTACCAATTCGATAGGATTTAAGCAATTCAAATGTCAATAAGATTACAAATATTCCAAGTATAACATGCTTTTGGGTCCTAGACTACCCGTACATAAATATAATAGTAGCTACGCACGGACTCTCATCACCTCGTGCGTACGTATACCCCACAAATAGGAGCACACAACCAATTATTTCACCTATGGGGACAATTCCCTCTTACACGGTTAGAAAGGAGACTCACCTTGCTCCGAAGATCCATAACCGACATTCCACGCTCTTCCGAAAACCTGAATCGATGCACAATGCTCCAAAACTAGCCAATAATTATGCAAATCCATTAATATATATTCAATTACTCATTACAATCCAATTTATAACGATTCCTAACCCCGATCGAAAAGTTGACAAAATTGCCCTCGGGCCCACGTGCCCGGATTCCTAAATTTTTTGAAACCCATAAACTCACGAACTCAACTATATGATTTTCTCTTAATTTCATACCCAAAATCGTGGTCAAAATTCAAGAATATCAATTTTCTAGGTTTTCCCTCAAACCCCAAGTTTCTACAAATTTTCATGCTCAAATCCGTAACAAAACCATGTATTTAACGTCTAATGAGTGAGAACAACTTACCTTGACATAGATGAAGAAAATCTCTCTTCCGAAAGCTCCAAAATCGTCCAACCTGAAGTGAAAATGAACCAAAACTGGATTTTTAAAGCGAGCTCACTGCCTCCAGTCCTTTTGCACCTGCAGTCTCTTGACCGCTTCTGCGGTCCCGTAGATGCGGACCAATTTCCCCTTCTGCGGTCCGGGGCTCCCAGCCCTTTTCCGATTCTGCGCTCCTTCTTCCGCTGGTGCGGTCCCGCTTCTGCGATGACCTGACCGCATCTGCGGTTCCAGCCTTCACCCTTCACCACCGCATCTGCGCCCCTTTGGCCGCTTCTGCGGCTCTGCACCTGCGGCCAAAACTTCGCAGGTGCGGTTATACCAGATATCAGTTGCTTCAACTATTCTTTCCAACCCTAATTCAATCCGTTAACCACCCGAAATTCACCCGAGGCCCTCGGGACCCCAACCAATCATACCAACCAGTCCCAAAACACATTACGGACTTGCTCGAGGCCTCAAATCATATCAAACAACGCTAAAATCATGAATCAACCCCCAATCCAAGCTTAAGGAACTTTAGAATTTCAAACTTCTACATTCGATGACGAAACCTATCAAATCACGTCCGATTGACCTTAAATTTTGCACACAAGTCATATTTGACATTACAGACCTACTCCAACTTCCGGAATTGGATTCCGACTCCGATATCAAAAAGTCCACTTCCGGTCAAACTTCTCAAAAACCTTCAAATTTCTATTTTTAGCCAAATGACTCCAAAATGACCTACGAACCTCCGAACTCACTTCCGATCGCGCTCCCAACTCCAGAATCACCATACAGAGCCATTCCCTTCAACCCAAACTTATTAAATTCCTCCAAAATGCTAACTTCCACAATAGGCGCCTAAACGTTCCAGGGTCTTCCAAAACCCGATCCGGACATACGCCCAAGTCTGAAATCATCATACGAACCTGCTGGAACCTTCGAATCCCGATTCCGAGGCCGTTTACTCAAAAATCCAATCTTAGTTAATTCTTTCAACTCAAAGCTTCCGAAGTGAGAATTCTCTTTCCAAATCAACTCTGAATTCCCCGAAATTCAATTCTGACCATGCGTACAAGTTATAATACCTGAAGTAAAGCTGCTCATGGCCTCAAACTACTGAACGACGTGCTAGAGCTCAAAACGACCGGTCGGGTCGTTACAATGAAGGAGAACCGTAAAGTGATTTATGCGTGATGCATCTTTTATATGTTTTGTCAGGAGTATAATGGTCATATTATTACGGATTTTTGTCAGTTGGCTACCAAATCAATAGTTTTTAAAAGTAGGGTACATGTTAAAAGGTGACATAAATATATGGTATGACTGCAAATAGCTGAAATTTTTACCTAGATATATCTCTTTAGATAAATATTTATCAATTTTCTTTAGGTTTTTAAAAATTATATATATATATATATATATATATATATATATATATATATATATTGACTATTTATATACAAAATCATGATAAAACAAGGATTACGTACTCTTTAAGCAATGTTGATCAATGTTCTTGTTGTCTGTTGCTGCCTTATATATTCGTTTTCGTGTGTCACAATGATGTCGTGGTGTTTCAAACTTGTACTTCACCAACAAGGGTTGTGGTGGAATGATAAGTACTCCTTCATCATTAACCAGAGGTTTCGGGTTCGAGCCCCTGGGTATGAAGTCGCCTTTGTTAGGGAGCACTTTACCCCCCCCCAATGTGGGTCTTTCTGGTGCGAATTTAGATTTAGTCAGACCCCAATATGTGTACCAAACACTGGGTGAAAAACCAAAAAAAAAAACTTGTACTTTCATTTGAAGTCCCTAATGCGAGTAACCTAGCTTGTCAAGACTTAGATTCTATTTGGTCTGCAAAATAAAAATGGACTTTATTTTATTATCAGCATCACAATCAAAGTGACATTTTTCGTTTGTTTATGCTATAAACTCCGTTAAGAACTTCATTGACAATCATTAAAAAGTTTCAAAGCTCTAAATTCAAAAATTGGATTTTGCAAAATAATTTTTTGTTCGAATTGAGTGTTATTACAAATGATTGTGAATATACTTTAAAGTTTATATATCAATTTTGAGGGAGTTTAGTGAAGATTAGAGTTAGTTTTTGGTTGGGAAAAAAATAATGATATACAACTACTTGCATCTGTTTGTATGTCGGGTGTATGTTATTTGTATGTCGGGTATATGTTATTTGTATGTCATGTATACTGGACATACAAATAACATACAAAATACATAAAATAATATGAGTCGTATACAAGTTATATGTGGGCATCTTTTTCCATATTATATAAAAATTGTAAAAAATAACATAATTAATTTTTGAAAACTACAGTACCTAGAGAAAACGAGTAAATAAGTCCTTATTGTAGCATATATATGAAAAAATCCCTTATTAATAGCACTTTTTAAATATATTTAAATGTTATTTAACAAAATTCAAAATCGATTTACAAAAGAAAGAAAGAAAATAAAAGAAATAGATATGTTGATTCTCATATGCAAACGTCAAAAAGACGATCTTTTGGCACGAAAGGTGTAACTCTATTGGTCTCTCCTTAACCGCTCAAATACAATATATATTTGCACTGCAATCCACTCCTCTTTGTAGCTCATTATCTATTAATTTTATCTCTTTCAATAGTGTCCATTATAAACGACTGATTAAGAAATTATTTCAAAATATGCGTTATAGAACAAATAAGGTACATTAAGGTCGGGAACAACTCGTCTCCATTATATTTAGCTCTGGTGGTCTTCAATATAGTCTTTGATGACTGAAACATCCACTTATAAATTTAAAAAATTGGAACTTTTTTCCAGCTTATTCTTTATTTGATGCGCAATTTCTCTTAGTTAAAACATCAAAAAGATAAAATTCTAAACCCATCAAATGTTCTTTGTTCTTTTATTTTTTCTTGTTTCTAATTCCCTCCGTGCCTAAAGGAACAATTCTCACGTATTCTCCTCACCATCAAGAATACGAAACTTGCACACCACCGCCTTTTCCCGCCTCCATCTCAACTATGTCACACAATATTTTCCTACAACCCTCCCAACCATGTCATCCCTAATTATCTTTATATAAAGGGGGTTGTGGTAGGGGTAATACATACACATTTTTTGAATTTATTGAATATCTTTGTATTTCGTGATCTAAAAAGGTTTAAAATGCTGCTAACAAATCTCAAAAAAACTTCGAGGTTCTGATTGGAAAAAAGAGAGGATCTGGAGATGAAAATTGCTTCTCAATCAACATTTTTCATTTCAATCAAGAATGCAAAAGAATTGAGAATGAGCAGGGAAATGATCTACGTTATGTCGAAGGGAAAAACTGTAACAGAAGTTGCTGATTTCCTATAAAGGAAGTGCTTGCCTATATGGAAGAGGTGCACAAGGATGTCTCAATAAAATTCGTGGTTTAAAGCCAAATTTTAATAAGGAGCCCTTTTTTTTGTCTATAGTATAGTTATCCTACAAAATATAGCATTAATATTTAGGGGAAAGGTCCAAATATACCCCTCTACTTTGGTATATTGTTTACATGTATCCTCCAATATACTATAGGGCCACATCCACCCTCACTGTTACCCAACTTTATAAAAATACAGGGCATTTGCATCTATACCCGCTCTTTGTGTCTCGTTTTAACTTGTGCCCGCTTTGCAAAAAAATTTACAAGTGTACCCACTTTTTCGCATAACTTCAGCATACGAGGCTGAAGTAGCAAAGACAATCACGCAAAACTTCAACATTTTAGTAGCCGGACCTGAAGTTCAGCTCTAGAGCTGAAGTTTTTATTTTCTAACTGGCGAACTTCAGCTCTAGAGCTGAAGTTTTTGTTTTGTAACCGGGAAACTTCAGCTCTAGAGCTGTAGTTTTTGTCTTTTTAATTGGGAAACTTCAGTTATAGAGTGTTCAATATAGCAACATGCATAGCATTTTGTCCATTGCTGTTAAGCATTTCTGAGCAATCTGGGCAGTGCTTTAATAGCTCATTTACCATGATTTCATTGCCCTCATTGATTGCAGTGTGAATTGCTGTCGTCCAGTCATATTCACTACCTGCTGGAAGGTAGGCTAAGGATTTCTTCAACTACGACATATCAGAAACTACTTCTTTCAATCCTATATTGAACTATTACACCTTTTAGCAAAAAAAGCAAAAAAAGCAAAAAAAAAACATATTGCACCAGTGGGTGCAATATTCACTACCTTTTAAAAAAATATTTTAAAGAAGAAAAAGAAGAAGAAGAAGAAAATGAAGGAGAAGAATGAAGAGAAGGAGGAGGAGAAAGGGAGCTAAAGTTATTTAAAAAGTAAGTACAAGTCAAAAGCTTTTGAAAAAATAGGTATAGGTTAAATGGGAGCGACCAAATACGGCGCCCCGTGCAATTTCTACTAAAAATAACCCCATTAAACGGAAAGCCAACAGACATTAGCATGACCCGTTTTTAAAATAAAAAAGTTTTGACCCATCGACTCATAACCCGTTTAAACAAAAAACCCATCATATAAATAAAAAGGCCCATAATTTTATACGGGAACACTCAAAACACACCCTTTTCGTCAAAGGAAAACCAAGAAGTGCCATGTCCTAGGGTTTGGCTGCCAAAATTTCTCTGCGAATGCTGCAAAGGTGCAATTTTCTTCCCTATTTTGGCTGATTGTGCTTATTTAATTTGGTTTCTTGTAAGATTGCATTCTATTTCAGTTAACTGGTTTAAAGTTTTTTGAGTTGTGTTTTCATTTTGTTTCGAGTATGTACTAAAATTTACAAATGCGTGTTGATATATATGTTTTGAGTTTTATATTATGTTTTTTCAGTATATTTTGTTTGCATGTATCGATTTCTCTTTATGTCGTTTGCATCCGTTGTTTGATATTAGGATTTTGTTTCTTCTCACTGTTCGTTTGATATTCTTCAAACATTATGTATGTGAGGAATGTGAAATCGTTATAATAATGTCTTAATTTCAGCAGGATTCTTAGTCCCATGTTAATAAAATGGATCGGTGGTTTAGGGTTTATAAGTGGAATTGTACTTTCTATGGTTTAGGGTTCAAAAGAGGACAAATGGTTTAAGGATTCAATGGACTGTGGTCCCGACTTCATTTCTTGTTTCTTTATTGGTTAAAAAAAATTCAAAATATGATTGTTATGGATTTCTTTGGTTAATTTATTAAAATTTTGGAATGTAATCTCCAATTTTATATACATATGGCCCAACAGTTATGGAAAAGTGCGACTTGACTGTTTTTAAATGTAATAGTTTTCATACTTTATTGAATATGGTCCCAACTCCTACTTGTTTCTTTATCCATAAAAGAAGTAGGACCCCACTGTTTTGTTTCTTTTTTAAAGTCATGTATTTAATATGAATTGTAGGACTTGATTGTGTTTATATTCTGTTTTTATTATGATTCTTTGCTGATTTTGTATTCATATTTTTCTATTTTTGTATTGTTCTTTTAGTTTAGTTGTGCTGCTTTTCTGCTTTTGCTCCTATTCTGTCTTTTTTTTGGTTAAATGTTATTAAATTGTACTTTTGTTTGTTGATTACAGGTTATTAAACATGGTTAAGATTGACTTGATTTTTTTACTATGGTGATAACTGGATGAGGGAGCCACAACTTATATATTCTAGAAAGCTTATTCACACTTGGAAAGGTTATGATGTTGATCTCTTATCTTTTATAGATATGGTTAATGAATACATGAACAAGTTAGGGTATGTTGGAGTTCAATAATTGATAGTGATTGGCCATTCTGTGAAATATTATGAAATATTAGGAGATGAGGGTATTAGGACATTATTACAACTTGTGAATGACTAGTTTAATATTATTGACTTGTTTGCTGTAGAGGATAATGAATTATCTGTTGATGATCAAAATATAGTGCATCACACCGAGTCATACTTGGTAGTAGATGAAGCAGCTAGTGATTGCAGCTCAAATAGTAGTAATTCTAATAGTGAAGATGACACAAATGATAGTGACTGTAATAGTAAAGATGCTTCAGGTTATGATTCTGATAGGTTGGAGGCAATAGCAAAAGAAAGAAAGAGGGTAGTTGCTGATAGGTTGGTTGAGTACAAGGACATAGACAAGTCCATGATATTCAAAGATATACCTGAAGCTAGGAAATTCATGAACTTGTATGCCCTTGCCAATGATTATGATTTAACACTAGTTAAAAGTGACACAATAAGGGTCAGATATGTATGTGAGGATGATGAACGCCCTTATGTCTGCCTAATTTCTAAAGATAAGAGGAATATAGGTGTTAAGATCAAGACACTAAAAGCTAAACATGAGTATAATCATGCATTTGATAACCATAGGGTTGATGCTACTATTATTGCACACTATTTCAAGAAGAAGTTGCAGGAATCCCCAAAATATAAGATTAAAGAGATGAAAACAGATCTAAAAATAACTTTTAACATCAATGCTTCATTTCAAAGTGCAAGAGAGCCAAAAGAATGATATTGGAGAATCTGGAAGTAGCTTTACTGATGAATATAACAAACTTGATGCCTATGCCAATGCCTTGAGGCAGAGTAATATAGGAAGTGATATCATTATTAATATTTCAAAAGATGCCCTTACTGAAGGCAAAAGAAGATTTTTGAGGATGTATATTTGCTCTGAAGCAATGAAGAAGGGTTTAAGGGAGGGTTGAGACTTTTCATTGGCTTGGATGAGACCTTTTTAAAAGGAAAAGCCAAAGGTCAACTCTTAGTTGCTGTAGCTCAAGATGCTATGAACCACTTTTATCCACTTGTTTGGGTTGTTGTAGATAAGGAAACAAAAGTCACCTGGAATAGGTTCTTGAGTTTGCTTCAGAAGTCTTTAGACCTCAACAATAGAGAGGGAGTCACATTTATATCAGACAAGCAAAAGGTAAAAAAAAAAGGTACTTGTTTTCTGGCACTTTTTAAATGTATTGACTGACTTCTTTTTTTATGTTTGGCTTTCTCATGTAGGGTCTACTTGATGCAGTCCAATCTATCTTACCTGAGGCCCGCCATAGATATTGTGTGAGACACATAGTATGCAATTGGAGCAAAAAGGACATGGGTCTGGAGAAATGACAAAGCTGGTTTGGTGGTGTGCATGGAGCAGTTATGAGGAGGAATTAAATGATCCTTTGAAGACATTGGGAGAGATGTCTGAGGAAAGGGTGGAAGATTTACTGCACTATCCAGTCAAGTGTTGGTGCAGGGCTCACTTTGATACAGTGTGCAAGAACCAGAAGGTAGAATACTTGCGGATTGCTCGCAAGTGTACATTTGATTTCAATGGTGAGCATGGGTATGAGGTGAGTGAAGGGAGTGACAAGTTCATAGTCAGCTTGGAAACACAAAAATGCACTTGCAGGACATGGGACCTTACTGGAACCCCATGTCCCCATGCCATCAGAGCAATATTATACAAGAAGGGCAACTCATTGGATGGAATTCACTGGTGGTACAATAAGGAAGCTTATCTCCTAACTTATAGACACAAGTTACAACAAGTTCCAGGGCAAAAGTTCTGGAAAAATGACCCATCACAGGCAATGGATCCACCTTTATTAGTGAAGTTGGCTGACAGACCTAAAATAAAGTGAATTAGAGATAAAAAAGTAAAGAGGCAAGGAGAATGGTTTGCTCCTAGGAAAGGCAGGGTTATGTCATGTTCAACCTGTGGAGAGCCTGGTCACAATGCTAGGGGTTGTAATAAGGTAATCTTTCTATATTTATTAGTAGCCATTTTATTTATTAATTGTTATATAACTCTAATTATTTATCTTCTTATCAGTTGTCAAATAATGTAGAATATGGACAGTCATCTATGGGTGAACATCATAAGAAGAAAAAGCAATCAAACAAGGGAAGAAAACCAATGAAGAGGCAAAGAACATTACTTGATGAAGATGAAGGAGATGAAGTTCCCAGATCCCCAACTGCAGCAACAATCGAAGAACTACCATTGTCAGCACCACAGTCCAGACAAATTAGTCAAGCAAGTGAAGCTAGACAATTTATATTTATGCCAACACCAAAGGTGCATATGCAACAATAATGAAGTTCCTGATTTTGAGATTCCAAGCTTCGAATTTGAAGAAGACCCAGCTATAAGGCCAAGAAGTGTTTCAGAGGTAAAGTCTAGACTCCAATAGAGGCAGAAACAACCAATATCAAGTGGAACAAGAATAATTAAATTTGTTGGTGATGGTGCTATAACTAGCAAGCAGTTGGAGAAACAAAAAACGGACAAGCTAAAGGCAAGAAAGGGCAATGGAAAAGCACAACAATGAAGGTTGTTTGTTTTTGATGATACCTGGAAGCTATAATGAATGATGGTGGCAGTAGGATTAGTAAAAACTTTAGTTTTTGTTCTTAGATATTCATGGTGGCATTAGGATGTCTTGTTATCACTTTTGGTGGTATGTTTTGTGATTATAATATGGCATCCCTTTGTCTAATGTAATGCACACCTTGACAGTTGGTTTATGTGTTGGTAACAACTTATATGTATGTTGATCGTGCTTGTGTTTGGTTAATATATGAAGGATATCATTTGGTATCTTACTATGCATAGTTCTTGGTATGGATTTGGTATTTAGCTAGCATTAGCACCATGCTTTCTTCAACTGGTAATAATGTATAGCCATAAATGTCTAGCACTAGCTTACAGTTTTTGAGTACCCAGCGTCATCTATATTGTGTATTCTTTGTTAAAAGTGATCATTGGTTGTTTGAGATTTCCCTTTTATGAAATCTATTCCTTCTCTATCCATGTAATTGTGAACTTAACATTAACTGACAGTGGTTTTTTTGTTTCGCCAAAAGGTGTCAAACAATGGTTGGGCTGAAAGTGAGTGCAAGGCATCTTGCTACGTACTGAAATACTATCCGTTATTACTTTTCCATTTTCAGGTGTAGATGCAATGTTCATATTGCTAAAGGCCTAGTAAAGGTAATAACTAAACCATAGAAACATAACTATTAAAATTAAGAAAGTTTCACATCATTATATTACATTTATCACATCCAATGTATACATTACATTAACTAACATACAAAATAAAATTACAACAGTTAAACCTACATTAAACACAGTGATTTGGTTCATCAACTATTACACAGATATTAGCTTCATCAGCCTAGAATTAACGACACGACAAACATAATACTACAACGATTCACCAACTATTACACATATATATTGTGAAAAGTCACTTCATCATTGAAAGGGAAATTTACTTCATCATCAATGCCGCAACAAATCCAACAAAAAGAGCCGATGAAATAATAAGAAAAATTCTCATCTTCGTCAACTTCTCTTCAAATGTTATAGCTTTGTCATCTCCAACATGTTAATAGCCTCCAATGCAGCAACTTTTTCCTTCAAATTGTCTCGTTCAATCTTAACGGCATCCAACGACAACTTTAATCTCTTATTACAATTAAAGCTTTATCCGGGTATACTTCGTCTTCCCATTCCCAATAGCCACATGAAATAAACTGTCGAACACAATCCAAACCACCTATTGTTAGTAACATTAAAGGAATACCAAAAAAAATTAAGTTTAATAAGAGTGAAAAAATCAGTACAATTAATAAGTGAAAAAAATATCAGCTTTATAAATGAAGTGACATACATTTGGCCTGGGACATTTAAAAAATCTCCTTCCCGGGTTAGAAGTAGTGCTGGAAGTAAAGTGGTTGGAAACCTGTGATGACCTTGGGTCATCACTTGTTTTAAAAGTAAATTCTGCATTCCGAGGCCTCAAAAATCTCTTTCAGCATCACCTCGATTTGCGTGAGCAATCCGGGCGCGTAGCCGGAAAGCCATTTAGTGAAAATCTGTGAGAAATGATGAATTTTGCATATAAAATGAGTTTAAGTTGACTTCGGTCAATATTTTGGGTAAACGGACCCGGACCCGTGATTTGACGGTCCCGAAGGGTCCGTAGGAAAATATGGGACTTGGGCGTATACCCGAAATCGAATTCCGAGATCCCAAGCCCGAGAAATAAAATTTAAAGAAAATTATTTTCTAAAATTATTTTTGAGTTTTGGAAATGAAATGAGTTTAAAACTCGATGGTATCGGGCCCGTATTTTGGTTCCGGCGCCCGGTACAGGTCTTATATGTGATTTGAGTCGAATCTGTGAAATTTGGTAAGAAACGGATTTGAGATGGCGTGAATCGGATCGTTTTGAGAAAAATTGGAAAATTTGAAGTTCTTAAGAAATTTCATGATTTTGATGCTAAATTCATAGTTGTTGATGTTATTTTAGTGATTTGAATGCACGAGCGAGTTCGTATGATGTTTTTAGGTTGGTGGGCATATTTGGTTTGGAGCCCTGAGGACTCGGGTGAGTTTTGGATAGGCCACGGAGTGGATTTTGAACTTGGAGAATTGCAGGTTTTTAGCTGTTTCAGTGCAGGCCTGCAGGCTTCGCATTTGCGAAACCTAGCTCGCAAATGCGAGTTCGTAAATGCGAGTTCGCAAATGCGAGTTCGCAAATGCGAAGGCCTTGTCACAAATGCGAACAATGGCCCAGCCCAGCTACCTCGCAAATGCGAGCAATTGATCGCAAATGCGATGCCTCCCCTTTTAGCCAGTCGTCGCAAATACGACACATTATTCGCAATTCCCAACTCGCAAATGCGAGAAGTAGTTTGCAATTCCCAACTTAGCAGAAGTCTGGGTTCGCAATTGCGAACCCTGGTCGCAAATGCGACATCTGCAACCTGCAATTTTATAACTTAACCGAAAATCTTTCATTTTTCACACTCTTTCAAAACCAAAACACTCTTGGACGATTTTTCAAAGACAGCTCTTCTTCCAAATCGATTGTAAGTCAATTTTAACTCGTTTTCTTCAATCATTAACATCTTTTCATATGATTTCAACTCAAAATCAATGATTTTCATGGGGGAAATTGGGTGTTTTGGGTAGAACCTATGTTTTTCAAAAATTAAGGATTTGGACCTCGATTTGAGGTCCGATTTCAAAACAAATTATATATTTAGGTTCGTGGGGGAATGAGGGATCGGATTTTGGTTCGAAACTCGGGTTTTGACCATGTGGGCCAGGGGCAATTTTTGACTTTTTGGGTAAAAATTTAGAAAACTAATTTTTATGCATTAGAATTAATTCATTTAGCATTTATTGATGTAATTAAGTAACTTGTGGCTAGATACGAGCGAATTGATGGTGGAGTCAAGAGGTAAAGCGGTAGTAGAGGCTTGAATTGTGTTCGTGGCATCGAGGTAAGTGTTTGAGCTAACCTTAGCTTGAGGGATTAGGAGTTGAGTCCAATTTGCTACATGTTATTTGTTGAGTACAACGTATAGGCATGGTGACGAGTATCTATACGTTAGTGTCAAGAATGACCGTGTGTCTTAAATTGAAATTGTTGTGTTCTTGATAGATCTTACGAATGCCTAAGTTGTTGATTCTCTGAGTTGAGTAAGGATTATGATTATCCTCGTGGAAATTACTTATGATTGAGTATTGGTGCTAGTTGAGGTAGTTAGATGTTGGAACAAGTTTGGTTATAGCTAATTTTCCCTTGCCGAGACGTATTTACTTGTACTGTCGATTCCCTTGCCGGGATAATGTTGTTTCCTTATTGATCCCTTGCCGGGACTCTTGTTGTGATTGGTGTTGAACTGTATATGTGGATCGGGTTGCGCGCCACAATAATATTATATTTGGACCGGGTTGCACGGCGCAACAATATTATATTTAGACCGGGTTGCACACCGCAACAATAATATAATTGGATCGGGTTGCACGCCGCAACAGTAATAAATGATATGGATAGGATTGCACGCCGCAACAGAGTTATTATGTTTTGGGATCGGGTTGCACGCCACAACAATTGATAATACAAAGTGTTTATAGATTGGTTACGTGTTCCTTATTGTTTCGCTGTAAAATCTAAATTGTTATTATGTTTTTCTCTTAATTTACTGTTGGTACTGATATTCCCCCACAACATGTACCCCCTTCCCATCTTTACTTGTTATTCCTATTTTATTTTTCCGCTGCATATTATATAACTGCACAGGTTTATTTGGTGGTCTGGTCCTAGCCTCATCACTACTTCGCCGGGGTTAGGCCAGGCATTTACCAGCATATGGGGTCGGCTATGTTGATACTACACTCTGCACTATGTGCAGATCTCGGAGCGGTAGCTTTTGGACAGTAGCATTGGGTGGCTGCTTTCAGTCCAGTTAAAGATCCCGAGGTAGTCCTGCAGGCGTCCGCAGACCCGGTGTTCTCTTCTATCTTTATGTGTATTCTGTTTTCATTTGCTTCCGAGACAGATTTTACTTTCTTTTCAGACACTTGTATGTAGTATTCATAGACAGTCCGTGATATTATGACACCAGATTCCGGGTAGAGATGTATATTGGCATTGTCGTACTATTTGTGGTTAATTTATCAGATTAAGTCTTCCGCTTGTATCTAATTATCGTTAATATTTCACTGTTATTTCATTGTTAACTTAAATTGTTAAAAGGGCTAAATAAAAGGGTTAGTGATTCTATATTACGCGGCTTGCCTAGCTTTCACGAGTATGCGCCATCACGACTCCTGAGGGTGGAAAATCCGGGTCGTGACAAGTTGGTATCAGAGCTCTAGGTTACATAGGTCTTACAATTTACGGACAAGCTTAGTAGAGTCTGAAGGATCGGTACAGAGAAGTCTGTATTTATCCCCGAGAGACTACAGAGTTAGGAAAAACTTCACATTTTTTATTTCCTGTCGTGTGGTTTGGTTTCTCAATGCTAATTGAATTTCTATTCTGTTCTTTCGCAGATGGCGAGAACATGCGCTTCCTCATCCACCGATCAGCAGCCCGAGCCCCCAGCAGCAGCTCCCACTAGGGGCAGAGGGTGAGGCCGAGGCCGTGCTAGAGGCCGGGGTAGGGGCAGAGCTCAACTTAGAGCAGCAGCACCAGCGGCGGAGCCTCAGGTTGACTTTAATGATGAGGTTCCGACCCAGACAGTTCCGGTGGGCCCAGCTCAGGTCCTAGAGGAGTTTATTGCTACCCAGTACTCCAGGATGCTCTGGTCCGTCTAGTGGGCCTTATCGAGAGTGTCACCCAGGCAGGCTTGTTTCCTGTAGCACCAGACATCTCTCAGGCTGGAGGAGGAGCCTAGACTCCAAATACTCACACTTCGGAGCAGATGGCTCCCCAGTTCCAGACTCCAGCAGCTCAGCCAGTTGGAGTAGTTCAGCCGGGTGTGGTAGCTCAGACTGGTGGGGGAGCAGCTATGTCTGCCGATGCTTTATGGAGATTGGACAGGTTCACTAAGCTCTTCCCTACTACTTTCAGCGGTGCATCTTCTGAGGATCCCCAGGATTTTCTAGACATTTGTCATGAGGTTCTCAAGAACATGGGGATAGTGGATACCAATGGGGTCGATTTTGTTACCTTTCTCTTGTCTGGATCTGCCAAGACTTGGCAGAGAGATTATTGCTTGGCTAGACCAGCCGAATCACCAGCTTTGACTTGGGAGTAGTTTACCCAGCTATTTCTGGAGAAATTTCTCGCTATTACTCAGAGAGAGATCTATCGGAGGCAGTTTGAGCGTCTCCAGCAGGGTTCTATGACTGTTACTCAGTATGAGACCAGATTCATCGACTTGGCCCGTCATACTCTTATCATACTTCCCACCGAGAGAGAGAGGGTGAGGAGGTTCATTGAGGGACTTATCCAGCCTATTCGACTTCAGATGGCCAAGGAGATTGGGAGTGAGATTTCTTTCCAAGAGGCTGCCAATGTGGCCAGGAGGGTTGAGATGGTTCTATCGCAGGGAGGTGGTCAGGGGTTTGACAAGAAACCACGACATTCAGGTAGATTTAGTGGTACCTCGTCTGGAGGCAGGGATTCGTATGGTAGAGGCCATCCTCCTAGGCTTTTTAGTCAGCACTTCAAGTTTCATATGGTGCGTCAGGTGGTCGTGGTTCCTATATGCAGTATTCTGATCAGCAGTCCTATAGTGCACCACCAGCTCCTATCAGTGCACCGCCGCTCCAGAGTTTTCGGGGTGGTCATTCAGGTTGCTAGGGTCACTCTCAGTTTCCTCAATCGCAACATTCAGGTAGATGCTATGAGCTAGTGTGGTGAGTACTCAGTCGCAGCAGCAGGGTTACCGTGCTATGGTTCAGGCACCAGGTGTTCCACTACCCGCTCCGCCAGCTAGGGGTGAGGGTAGAGGTGCTAGAGGTGGAGGTAGAGGTGTTAGAGGTGGAGCTCAGACCGCTAGAGGTGGAGGCCAGCCAGATGCAGGCAGTCCCAGAGATGTAATTCATGGTGGTGGGCCCCAGCCCCGATGTTATTCTCTTCCAGCCAGGCCTGAGGCTGAGGCTTCCGATGCAGTTATCACAGGTACTGTTCTGGTTTGTGGCAGAGATGCTTTAGTTTTATTTGAACTAGGGTCTACATACTCCTATGTGTCATCCTATTTTGCACCGTATCTAGCCATGCCTAGTGATTCCTTGAGTGTCCCTGTATATGTGTCTACACCGGTGGGTGATTCTATTATGGTAGATCGAGTCCATCATTCTTGTATAGTTGTGATTGGGGGTCTTGAGACTCGTGTGGATTTATTACTCATGTACATGGTTGATTTTGATGTTATATTGGGGTTGGACTGTTATCACCTTACCACGCTACCTTGGACTGTCATGCCAAGACCGTGACCTTAGCCTTGTCGGGTTTACCTCGTTTAGAGTGGAGAGGGATTCCTGGTCATTCTACCCATAGTGTTATCTTATATATGAAGGCTCGGCGTATGGTCGAGAAGGGGTGTTTGGCCTATGTCCGTGATTCTAGTGCTGAGGTTTCTTCTATTGATTTTGTGCTCGTTGTTCGTGTGTTTCCTAAGGTATTCCCTTCTGACCTGCCAGGTATGCCACCCAAAAGGGATATTGACTTCTGTATTGATTTGGCTCCGGGCACCCAGCCCATTTCTATTCCGCTGTATCATATGGCCTCGCCTGAGTTGAAAACATTGAAGGAGCAGTTGCAAGACTTGCTTGAAAAGGGTTTTATTAGACTTAGTATTTTGCCTTGGGGTGCGCCGGTGTTGTTTGTTAAGAAGAATGACGGATCGATGAGAATGTGTATTGATTACCGGCAGTTGAACAAGGTTACAATCAAGAATAAGTATCCATTGCCGAGGATTGATGATTTGTTTGATCAACTTTAGGGTGCCAAGGTATTCTCGAAGATTGACTTGAGATCTGACTACCATCAGTTGAGGATTAGGGCATCCGATGTCCCTAAGACAGCTTTTCGCACTCAGTACGGGCATTATGAGTTCTTGGTGATGTCATTCGGGTTGACAAATGCCCCAGCAACTTTTATGGATTTGATGAACCGAGTGTTCAGGCCTTACTTGGATTCGTTCGTGATAGTCTTCATTGATTATATTTTGATCTATTCTCGTAGTCGGGAGGAGCACGAGCAGCATCTTAGAGTGGTTCTTTAGACTCAAAGGGATAGTCAGTTGTATGCTAAGTTTAGTTGCATTCCTGGGTCATGTTGTATCAGCAAAGGGTATTCAGGTTGATCAGAAGAAGATTGAGGCAGTCAAGAACTGGCCTAGACCAGTATCAGCTATAGAGATCCGGAGTTTCTTGGGATTGGAAGGTTACTATTGTTGGTTTGTGAAGGGGTTTCATCTATCGCAGCCCCGATGACCAGGTTGACCCAGAAGGGTGCCCAGTTCAGGTGGTCGGATGAGTGTGAGGCGAGTTTTCAGAAGCTCAAGACAACCTTGACTATAGCACCGGTGTTGGTTTTGCCCACAGGTTCAGGGCCATATACAGTTTATTGTGATGCATCTCGTATTGGACTTGGTGCGGTGTTGATGCAGGATAACAAGGTCATTACCTATGCTTTGCGGCAGTTGAAGATTCATGAGAAGAACTATCCAGTTCATGATTTGGAGTTAGCAGCCATTGTTCACGCGTTGGAGATTTGGAGGCATTATCTATATGGCATGGCATGTGAGGTGTTCACGGATCACAAGAGTCTGCAGTATTTGTTCAAGCAGAAGGAGCTAAATTTGAGGTAGATAAGATGGTTGGAGCTATTAAAGGACTATGATGTCACCATCTTATATCATCTGGGAAAGGCCAATGTGGTGGCCGATGTTTTGAGTAGGAAGTCAACCAGTATGGGCAGTCTTGCTTATATTCCGATCGGTGAGAGACCGCTTGCTTTGGATGTTCAGGCTTTGGCCAATCAGTTCGTGAGGTTGGATGTTTCTGAGCCCAGCCGTGTGTTAGCTTGCACAGTCGCTTGTTCTTCCTTACGTATCCGTGATCAGCAGTATGATGATCCCCATTTGTGTGTCCTTAGAGACATGGTGTAACACGGAGGTGCCAAGCATGTTACCTTAGGTGATGATGGAGTTTGAGACTGCAGAGTCGAATTTTTGTGCCTAATATGGATGAACTCCGAGAGTTGATTTTAGAGGAGGCCCATAGTTCTAGGTACTCTATTCACCCGGGCGCCGCCAAGATGTATTAGGATTTGTGGCAGCATTATTGGTGGCGGAGGATGAAGAAGGACATTGTTGCATATATGACTCGGTGTTTGAACTGTCAGCAGGTTAAGTACGGGCATCAGAGGCCTGGTGGTTTGTTTTAGAGGATTGAGCTTCCTGAGTGGAAGTGGGAGCGAATCACTATAGACTTCGTTGTTGGGCTCCCACGGATTCAGAGGAAGTTCGATGCAGTATGGGTTATTGTTGATAGGCTGGCCAAGTCAGCACATTTCTTTCCTGTGGCAGTCTCCTACTCTTCCGAGAGGTTAGCTGGGATCTATATCCGGGAGATTGTTCGTCTTCATGGTGTGCCCAAGTCTATCATTTCAGATCGAGGTACGCAGTTTACCTCCCATTTATGGGGAGTAGTTCAATGAGAGTTGGGCACACAGGTTGAGTTGAGCACAACATTTCATCCTCAGACGGACAGGCAGTCCGAGCAGACTATTCAGATTTTGGAGGATATGCTCCGAGCCTGTGTCATTAACTTTGGAGGCTCGTGGGACCAGTTTTTGCCTTAAGCAGAGTTTGCCTACAACAATAGCTATCGGTCGAGTATCCAGATGGCTTCGTATGAGGCTTTGTATGGTAGGCGGTGTTGGTCGCCGGTTGGATAGTTTGAGCGGGGGGAGGCTCGGTTGTTAGGTACGGATCTGATTCAGGATGCCTTGGACAAGGTCAGGATTATTCAGGATAGGCTTCGTACAGCTCAGTCCAGGCAAAAGAGTTATGCCAACCGTAAGGTTCGTGATTTGGCATTCATGGTCGGTGAGCGGGTATTGCTTCGAGTGTCGCCTATGAAGGGAGTGATAAGATTTGGTAAGAAGGGCAAGCTTAGCCCTAAGTTCATTGACCCGTTTGAGATTCTTGATCGAGTGGGAGAGGTGGTTTACAGACTTGCGATGACGCCGAGCTTATCAGCCGTGCATTCAGCATTTCATGTGTCTATGCTTCGAAAATATTACGGCGATCCATCCCACGTGTTAGATTTCAGCACTGTCCAGTTGGACAAGGACTTGTCTTATGAGGATGAGCCGGTAGCTATTCTAGACCGGCAGGTTCGTCAATTGAGATCGAAGTGTTTTCCTTCTATTCGTGTTCAGTGGAGAGGTCATCCCGCTGGGGCATCGACTTGGGAGTTCGAGTCCGATATGCGGAGCCGTTATCCCCATCTTTTCCCCGACTCAAGTATTTCCTTCTTCTGTCCGTTCGAGGATGAACATTTGTTTTAGAGGTGGAGGATGTCACTTGTTTTAAAAGTAAATTCTACATTCTGAGGCCTCAAAAACCTCTTTCAGCATCACCTCGATTTGCGTGCGCAATTCGAACGCATAGCCGGAAAGCCATTTTGTGAAAATCTGTGAAAATGATGAATTTTGCATTTAAAATGAGTTTAAATTGACTTCGATCAACATTTTGGGTAAACGGACCCGTAATTTGACGATCCCGGAGGGTCCGTAGGAAAATATGGGACTTGGGCGTATGCTCGAAATCCAATTCCGAGGTCCCAAGCCCGAGAAATGATTCTTAATGAAAATTATTTTCTAAAATTATTTCTAAGTTTTGGAAATGAAATGAGTTTAAAACTCGATGGTATCGGGCCCGTATTTTGGTTCTGGTGCCCGGTATAGGTCTTATATGTGATTTGAGTTGAATCTGTGAAATTTGGTAAGAAACTGATTTGAAATGACATGAACCGGATCATTTTGAGAAAAATTGAAAAATTTAAAGTTCTTAAGAAATTTCATGATTTTGATACTAAATTCATAGTTGTTGATGTTATTTTAGTGATTTGAATGCACGAGCGAGCCCGTATGATGTTTTTAGGTTGGTGTGCATATTTGGTTTGGAGCCCCGAGAGCTCGGGTGAGTTTTGGATAGGCCACGGGGTAGATTTTGGACTTGGAGAATTGCAGGTTTTCAGCTGTTTTAGTGCAGACCTGCCTGGCTCGCAAATGCGAAGGCCTTGTCGCAAATGCGAACAATAGCCCAGGCCAGCTAACTCGCAAATGCGAGGAATTGATCGCAAATGCGATGCCTCCTTTTTAGCTAGTCGTCGCAAATGCGACGTATTCTTCACAATTCCCAACTCGCAAATGCGAGAAGTTGTTTGCAATTCCCAACTTAGTAGAAGTCTGGGTTCGCATTGCGAACCCTGGTCGCAAATGCGACATCTGCAACCTGCAATTTTATAACTTAGCCAAAAATCTTTCATTTTTCACATTCTATCAAAACCAAAACACTCTTGGGCGATTTTTCAAAGACAACTCTTCTTCCAAATCGATTGTAAGTCAATTTTTACTCATTTTCTTCAATCATTAACATCTTTTCACATGATTTCAACTCAAAATCAATAATTTTCATGGGGGAAATTGAGTGTTTTGGGTAGAACCTAGATTTTTCAAAAATTGAGGATTTGGACCTCGATTTGAGGTCCGATTTCAAAACAAATTATATATTTGGGTTCGTGGGGGAATGAGTGATCAGGTTTTGGTTCGAACCTCAGGTTTTGACCATGTGGGCCCGAGGGCGATTTTTGACTTTTTGGGTAAAATTTTTTGAAAAATCATTTTCATGCATTAGAATTGATTCATTTAGCATTTGTTGATGCAATTAAGTAACTTGTGGCTAGATACGAGCGAATTGGTGGTGGAGTCAAGAGGTAAAGCAATAGTAGAGGCTTGAATTGTGTTCGTGGAATCAAGGTAAGTGTTTGGTCTAACCTTAGCTTGAGGTATTAGGAGTTGAGTCCTATTTGCTACATGTTATTTGTTGAGTACGACGTATAGGCATGGTAACAAGTATCTATACGTTGGTGTCAAGCATGACCGTGAGTCTTAAATTGAAATTGTTGTGTTCTTGATAAATCCTACGAATGCCTAAGTTGTTGATTCTCTGAGTTGAGTAAGGATTATGACTATCCTCGTGGAAATTACTTATGATTGAGTATTGGTGCTAGTTGAGGTAGTTAGATGTTGGAACAAGTTTGGTTATAGCTGATTTTCCCTTGTCGGGACGTATTTACTTATACTATCGATTCCCTTGCCGGGATAGTGTTGTTTCCTTATTGATCCCTTGCACTCTTGTTGTGATTGGTGTTGAACTGTATATGTGGATCGGGTTGCGCGCCGCAACAATATTATATTTGGATCGGGTTGCACGCCGCAATAATATTATATTTGGATCGGGTTGCACCCTGCAACAATATTATATTTGGATCGGGTTGCAAGCCGCAATAATATTATATTTGGATCGGGTTGCACACCGCAACAATAATATAATTGGATCGGATTGCATGCCACAACAGTGATAAATGATATGGATCGGATTGCACGCCGCAACAGAGTTATTATGTTTTGGGATCGGGTTGCGCGCCGCAACAATTGATAATACGAAGTGTTTATAGATTGGTTACGAGTTCCTTATTGTTTTGCTGTAAAATCTAAATTGTTATTATGATTTTCTCTTAATTTACTATTGGTACTGATATTCTCCCACAACATGTACCCCCTTCCCATCTTTACTTGTTATTCCTATTTTATTTTTCCGCTGCATATTATATAACTGCACAGGTTTATTTGGTGGTCTGGTTCTAGCCTCGTCACTACTTCGCCGGGGTTAGACCAGACACTTACCAGCACATGGGGTCGGCTGTGCTGATACTACACTCTGCACTATGTGCAGATCCCGGAGCGGCAACTTTTGGACAGTAGCATTGGGTAGCTGCCTTCAGTCCAGTTAGAGATCCCGAGGTAGTCCTGCAGGCGTCTGCAGGCCCGATGTTCTTTTCTATCTTTATGTGTATTTTGTTTTCATTTGCTTCCGAGACAGATTTTACTTTCTTTTCAGACACTTGTATGTAGTATTCATAGAGAGTCCGTGATATTGTGACACCGGATTCCGGATAGAGATGTATATTGGCATTGTCGTACTATTTATGGTTAATTTATCAGATTAAGTCTTCCTTTTGTATCTATTTATCGTTAATATTTCACTGTTATTTCATTGTTAACTTAAATTGTTAAAAGAGCTAAATAAAAGGGTTAGTGATTCTATATTACGCGGCTTGCCTAGCTTTCATGAGTAGGCGCCATCACGACTCTCGAGGGTGAGAAATTCGGGCCGTTACACAACCAAACCACAACGACACCTTCTTTGTGATGAAAAACTATTTTGTGAAAGCAAACCTGAGAGAAGATGAAAGGGAATTGAAATTTATTAAGCTATCAATTGATTTTGAGGAACCCACTTGATGAGCGATGGATTTTTCCTTCTCTGGTAGAGCACACACGGAGCAGATCTGAGTATTTCAGTAATACAAGAGATCCCATGGGTTTATTTGGTTAAATGGGTTATTGGTCGATGGAGAAGATAAACCAATTTGCGGAAGAAAATAATTTTAAACAAAAATAGAGTAATAAAATAGCGTTTAAAAGTGCCGCTCGGCATACACAATATTAACTCTAAAAAACTAATACATTTTTTCCAAAACCCGGAAGCCCATGAATCACAAGCTACGAATATAATAAAAATGCTCTAACTCCGGAATGTCTACATCAACAGTAAAGATAGAAGGGCTATCACTACAAGATAGAATGGAAAAGGACTCCTCGGTCTGCGGACGCGGCAGATATACCTCGAAGTCTCTGGAGCAGTCGCCTCGCCTCAAGGGTGATAGGACTAGGTCGAAGTACCTGGATCTGCACATGAAAAACATGCGCAAAAAGGGCATAAGTACACCACAACGGTACTCAGTAAGTGCCAAGCCTAATCTCAGTCGGGTAGTGACGAGTAAGGTCAGGGCCCTACTGAGATAGAATAAAAATATAAGGTATGACAGAATAAGATAAGCAGTACAGATGAAAGCTAACAATAAGAATTTAATACCGGAAAATAAGGAACTCAATAAGTGAAACAAAGGCAAAAACAATCACAAGGAAATACCATTATTCACAAGGATAATAACCCGGATCTCTCAGTATCCCGAGTATCTCTCGGTATCCTTAATATATGCTAGGGATCTCTTGGTATCCCGAGGATCTATCAGTATCCTCAATATATGCTAGGTATCTCTTGGTATCCTGAGGATCTCTGGGTATCCTCAATATACGTGCTAGGGATCTATCGGTATCCTGCACCTCAGCTCAAATCATAAATACGTGCAGGGGATCTTCCGGGATTCTGTCCCGTAGTCCCAAAGTAAAACACGCAGCAACAACACAAGGAATACTCAATTAAGCTCAATTTCATACCAAGTAAACAGATAATTCTAACCTAACATGCTTCACATAATGCAATTAAGCCAGTTTAAGCAAATAAGTAATTCAGTCAATTAAACATGCTTTTCTAAGCTAACAACATGCTTAAATTGCAAGTAGTATAAAACAGGAAAAGGAACACAATTGAAATTACTTAAAGAAAATCGGATTTTCAACAATTAGCTCAAGTACGCACTCGTCACCTCGCGTACAAGGAATTTCAATTATCAAATATATACCAAATCCTAAGGGGAAGGTCCCCCACATAAGGTTAGGCAAGCCACTTACCTCGAACCAGCTCAAATCAATCTGAAACCACGCTCTTGCCATGAGTACTCGACTCCAAATGGCCCAAATCTATTCAATTCAATTTCATAATATAAATAACACTTCAAGTGACTGATTCTACAAAGAAATTCTAAGCTAATACGCGAAATTAGGTAAAATAACCAAAATGTCCCTCGGGCCCACATCTCAAAATCAAGTAAAATTTATATTTCCAGAATCCTCACAATCTCACGAGTTCAGTCATACCAAAAGTACCAAAATCGTACCTCAAATGGTCCCTCAAATCATCACTCAAAGGTCTCTAATTAGTCAAGCACTAACCCCCGAATTACCACTGATTTTTCTTAAGTTTTCATATTTATAATGATAAAAATCACCTCAATAATGAGTTAGGTTCCAAGAATCTTACCTCCTCGAAGTTCCCTTGAATACCCTCTCAAAAACCTCCCCAAAAGCTCACTTCCCGGATGAAAATGGTGAAAGAATAGCTCAAATTCGCGAAGGCAACTATTTATATGTTCTGCCCAGCAATCCCGCATCTGCGGTCCACCCATCGCATCTGCGATACCTCTTTTGTAGTTGGGGAACCGCTTCTGCGATTCTCACTTAAAACCTCTCCGCCGCACCTGCAACCTAGAATCCACATCTACGGCCTCGCAGGTGCGGTACATATGCCGCTTCTGCAGTTCCTAGCCCCTTTCTCATCTCCCACTTCTTCAGCTGCATTCCGTATCTGCGGGAGTCGCACCTGCGGCCTCTCAACCGCAGATGCGGTTATGACAGAAGTCATAGCTTCAGCTGCAACTCCAAACTCAAAATCCTTCCGTCAACCATCCGAAATCATCTCGAGGCCCCCAGGACCTTAACAAAAAGCACAAACAAGTCCAATACACCTGTCCAAACTTATACCAATCCTTAAAACAACTAAAACAACATCGAAACGATGAATCAATCATGAATTCAAGCCTAAGAACTCCAAAACTCTAAAAATACGCTTTCGATCAAAAAGTCTACCAACCCTCGTCCGAATGACCTGAAATTTTGCACACACGTCACATTCAACACTACAGAGTTACTCCAACTTTCGGAATTCCATTCCAACCCTCGAATCAAAATCTCACTATCGAACCGGAAACTTCAAAATTCGACCTTTTGGCATTTCAAGCCTAAATTAGCTAGGACCTCCAAAACACAATCTGAACACGCCCCTAAGCCCGAAATCACCCAACGGAGCTTGTAGAACCATCGGAATTCTATTCCGAGGCCGTCTTCACATTGTTCCGACTACGTTCAAATTTTCAGCACTTAAGCTCTCATTTAGGGATTAAGTGTCCCAAAACTCTCCGAAACTCAAAACCGAACATCCCGGCAAATTAAAATAGCAGAAATAAACAGAGGGAATGCAGTTAATAGGGGATCGGGGCGTTAATTCTTAAGACGACCAGCCGGGTCGTCACAAGAGGGTATATGTGAATGATATACCAAAGTAGAGGACTATATTTGGACTTTTTCCCTAATATTTACATTGGTTTCTTTCTTCTTTATTTTTGTATATAGTGTAGTTATCATATAAAATATAATATTTATATGCATATTGGTAAGAAAATTCAAGTTAGATATTAGCTATGTATTTATAATGTATTACCTTGGATCTTATTATAAAAACGTTATTTACTAGTATGAAGATTTGAGTATTTAATTCAAAGTTACAAAATATTTTTATTGTTAAAAAATAAACAATCTTTCTTTCTACTTTTATGAGAATTTTGTACCTTTTTTTCCCCATAAACTTCAATATTGTCTAAGTGGAAATAAGATAGAAAATCCACAATAAAAAATATATTTGGGGCCCAAAATTTAGAGGGCCTAAAGCAACAGCTTTACTAGCCACCCTAGAGGTGCAGAGGTGGACCTACGTTGCAGGTTGAGGGGGCTACGAGACTCTGTTAGCCTCGGCAAAAATCCTCTCTCTCTATATATATACATACATCTCGGACCCCTTAAATATTTTTCTTGTACCCTTAGACACAAAGAGGCGGACTGGAGAAGTAGTTTTATGGGGCGCTTAAGTTTTCGCCTTTGCTGGATGTTGTTGGTTCAAAACCCATTTCATCTTTTTCTCCTCTCCTTTTTATTTTACTTCTTTGAAATCAACTATTGTACTTATAACAAACTGCTTCACTTTTTACTTTTATCTTTTTTTGAATTCAATTATATTTTAGTTTTAATACATAATAGTCAACTTACTTAATTTTATTCTTTTTTCAAATCCTTCCCTTAAAATTAAAAGCCTCAAATTGTAATTTATTGCGCTTCAAAATTAAAAAAAATACCACAACTTTCTTCAACAATCACTTTGACAAAGTAGCGGATATCCGTCAACTATGACTCGACGATGACAACTAATTAAGGAAAAGCTAGATATTTTAAAGTTTGAAACAATCTTAAATCAAATACCTTCTCTTTCCGTAGCACCTATTTGTGAAGAAATCTCTCTCTTTGTTCGGTGCTTTCTATTTCTTTCGAACTTCTTTTTATTTATACTTGGATGATAAGTCATCATAATCATTAAGTTTTTAAAGAGTCGCCCGCCAAATTTTATCGCGAGTAATTAGCATACAATGGTGCCCCCGTCGTGCTCAAATAATGGGTCCGCCTCTGAGAGGTGCATGTGTTTATTATATTCTCCACCAGAGTGATAATTCTCAAACCAACATAGCTTCAACTTTCAAATCAAAGCTAGGAAGTAGAGATTCGATTCATCTCTTCATATTTCTGATTTCAAGTTTTTCGTTCAAGCATTAACTTAATTTTCTGTTGAAGCTTTTCCATCTTATAACTTGAAGTTCAATATTAGTTGAGTTTTATGAGTCGAAATTCATAGTATATTCTGGGTTGTATGGTTTTTTTCTTCTGTATGAGTTTAAGAATTTATGTTTGAAGGTGCAGAATCTCATCAGTTTTATGGTCGAAATTCATAATATATTGTAGTTTGTATGATTGCCTTCATCTGTATGAGTTTGTAAGTTTCTCTATGGTTGCCTTCATAAATTTATAACTTTTTAGTACTCCCCCATTCTAATTTAGATGATATAGTTTGATATTGCACAAACTATAAAAAAAAAATGAAAACTTTTAAAATATGTGGTCCTAAAAGTTTAAGGGGAAAAAACTTTGTGGGGCCATGATAATTGCATGGCTTTAAAAGCTTCTCAATAAGAGTAAAGTTAATAGAACTATTAGGATACTCTCTCTCTAAGTGCTCTCAGCTCACGTTAGTTAACATGCGCTGAATCTGGTCATCCATGGCGAGAGGGAGGGGAAGAGGACGAGGAAGGCCCAAAAAATCGTAATTACTAGCATAGAAAGATCTACTAGCTCACACAGTAAAACAACAGAAAGGGAGAATGATTTGCAAACACTAGATCTAGAACTAAACTCGGACACTAGAGCTCAATGGAATAATACTGGGGGTGCATCTAGCTCAGGAGTTTCGAAGAAGCTAGATCTCACAACACCTCCAGCAACTGCATCAAAAGTGCAATTGGAGGAAAAAATAAAAGACCATGGTCTGCATGCTACAGTAGCTAATGCAACAGTAACAATTGAGGAGGAAGAACAAGGAGTGATGAATCCTGCCTTGGTGACAAAAGCTGTAGACCCTAAATCGTGGTCTAACCTATTCCAGAAGAACATATCTGCAGTAAATGGTATGTCTCTATCATATATTCCCCCGGAAATTGTCAATGGCCAAGTAGTTGTTCAGTTGGACAAGGAAGAGGTTGAATCTGAGACTGAGAAGTAGAAATGTGCTTTAATTGCTTACATCTTAGGGGATACCCCAGGATATAATACTATGAAGAGATATATAAATGTTAATTGGGCAAGTGTGAGGGAACCAGATGTATTCCTCCATGAGGAAGGTTACTACATCATCAGATTCCATTCGGAGTCTGATATGAAAGAGATTTACTAGTTTGGACCTTATACAATCAATAATAGGCCTACAATTTTGAAGCCTTGGACCTCAGACTTTGATTTTAAAGAGTAATTTCCCACTGAAATTCCCCTGTGGGTTAATTTTCCAAAATTACCTTTGAACTGTTGGGGCGTTAATTCATTGAGTAGAATAGCAAGTGCAATTGGAACTCCTATTTTTGCTGATGAATGCACAACTAAAAAAACCAGAATCTCATATGCCAGAATGTTGATAGAGGTTAATATGACTAGACCTTTGTGTGATGAAGTCTGGGTTAGAGATCCAAAGGGTAAACAATTCTTGCAAGATGTCTACTATGAGTGGAAGCCTAAATTCTGTGAGCATTGTCAAAAGGTTGGCCATTCATGTGCTCCTCATGGTACTGGTAATAAGCAGGAGGTTAAGCAACAGATTAATCAAAAAGGGAAAGAAAGGGAAACTAAGAAAGTGACTATGGAATAGAGAACAAAAGGCAAGGTACAACAAAGTGATACTCTACCTGCACAACCTATACCAACTGACCAACAGAGACAACAACACATAACAGAGGTTCAACAAATGCCAAACATTTTAGCAAGCTCCAGGCCTGAAAGTAGCCAAGGACAACATGAGTTTGTGCCCCCAAGTAGTCCAAATAAGATTATGCTGAGTAACAACAATCGACAGAAGAAAGTGGAGAGCAGCCCTGAGTTTAATTTGACAAATTTTCCTTTGTTGTTTACTGTAAAACTGAGAAATCCTTTTGAGGTACTACCATGTGGGACTGGGGATGTGCAACAACTACCCCTTGGCAGGGGAGGAGGACACTTAACATGCTGATTAATTGGCTATTCTGGAATGTGAGGGGAGTCAATAAGAGGTATAAACAGAAGGAATTGACTAACTACATCAAAAATAAAAATGTCAAGATAGCTGGCCTAATGGAAACCAGAATGAAAGAGCACAATTTCAAGAGAATTACCAAAGCTATTACTCCAGATTGGGAAGGGATAAACAACTACCAATATGCTCAGAATGGTAGGGTGTGGGTATTATGGGATCCATGATGGTATAGTGTGAAGTTAATCAAAGCTGGGGCTCAATATGTTCATTGCCAACTTACAGACAATTTAGGGAAGATAGACTGCTTAATAACAGTAGTCTATGGACACAATACAATTGACCAAAAGGAAAGCACTATGGATAGATATACATAACTTGGTGTAAGCACGTGATTTTTGCCCAATATGAGAATTACTCCCAAAAAATTCAAAAATAAAATAATTTTCCTTGGTGTGGAATTTTTGTGATATTTTGTGATATTTTGTGTAAATATTTGTACGTTTGTCTGTGCATGTTTATTTGTTAAATTATTAAAAATACAAAAATATGTCGCATTTTTCATGTAGGATTTAATTATACAATTGTTAGTAATTAAATTTGTTTTACAAAAATTAAAAATTACAAAAATAGGCATCGTTTGCATTTTTAGCATTTAATGTCCAAATATACAATTTTATGCTTAATTATTGCTTAATTATGCGTTTATTGTTATTTGGAGTTAATTTGCGCTTTTATAACTTAATTTAGTTCTTAATAATAAGTTAAGTATTTTTATAATTTAGTTTTAGAGAAATAAAAGAAGAAAAGAGAGCGAAAATATAAAGAAAGTCGGAATTGGGCCTCTTCTTCGATTTCAAGCCTCAGGCCCAAAAAATGGCCCAATCTTCCCAAACGACCCAGTCCATTTTGAACTGGGTCGACCCAGTCCATAACCCAACATCCTATCATTTTTCATTTTAACAAAACAAAAACAAAAAAACAAAAAAAAAGGGCCAAAAAACCCTAAAACTACTAAGTCATCTGCCACCCCCCCTCATTTTCCTTCTTCTTCCTCAAGCTCCAAAACACCCCATCCATGGCTGCCCCCCACAAACCCCAGCCTGCAACGTCGACCACCCTCCCCCACGAATACCCCCTCACGTCGTCACACTCACACACACATACACAACCAAACGACACAACCACCACGATAGTCCATCGCCCCAGCGTTGTTTCTCCATTGACGAGCTCGAGCTCGACCATGGACTGCCCGCTGCTTCTGCTTCAGTGTTCTCCTAGCTGCTGCCTCACTTCGTCTGTTTCTCGTTGCTGCTTCACCATGAACGACCACGCCAGACGTCCGCCATTAACGACCAAGCTCGAACAACCGAGCTGCTGCTGCCTCACTTCGTCTTCTTCAGTTCGAACAGCCATAGCCGCTGCTTCATCGTCCAAACCACACCGTCGCCGCTGCTCCATCTCCTCCTCGCGTCCGAGCTGCTGCTGCGTCCATTTCACTTCCGATGTCCAGCAGTAGCGGATGCTACTGCTTTCCTCTTTGCAGCATCCCAAACAAACCTACTACAGGCGTGAGGTCCACAGCAGTCCGAAAACCCACATAGCAGTCCAGTCGAGTTCGCGTACATGGATGAGTTTTGGTCGATGTCGTCGATCACTGTTCGAGATCGTTGTTGGTTGGTCGTTTGTTCGTCGTTTCAATCCGGTTGGTAGATTTTGAGTTTTATTTTGTCCATATTTTGTTTTGATATTTTCGAATCTAAAAATCGGCAAAATGTTTGTTTTGTTCATATCTATCATTTGAATTAATTTTTAGTTTGTTCGTGTGCTTTGTTAAATTAATTTTCAGATTTCAAGTGGAAGTTTAATTAGTTATTTTTTATGTTTATTTCATGTTTGTATTCATTTTTGTAAAAAAGAGATTGTTAGTTTAATGTTTGTTAGATTCAAATTGAAGTTTAAATTAATTATTTCTTCAATTTATTTCATGTGTTTTATATTTTCGGAAATTGTTAACATTGTTTAAATCATGTGAATCCGTCATGTTTGTTGTTTTGAAAATAGATTCATTCATGTTCATACTTTGTTGGGTTGATCTTGAATCCGAAATTTGTATAACTTGATTTCTTGTTTATCATTTATGATTATTTCTTGAATTGGTCTCATAATCTTGTTTAAAGTTTAATATAAGAATTGTTTGTTGTAATGTTGTTAGAGTTGATTTTAAGTTCAATATGATTGAATTTAGAAATCTAAATATACTTGTTTGTTGTTGTTGTTGAATCCGAAAATAGGATTGTTTGTTGCTAAAATATTGTTCAATCAAATTTTAGTTGTTCTTTGTTGTTCAATTTGTGTTCATGTGATTTGTTGTTGAAATGTTGAAGAAATCATGTTCATGTGATTTGTTGTTGAAATATTGAAGAAATCATGTTCATGAAATTTGTTGTTTGAACATTGTTAGAAATTAATCATATTGTCTATATTTTGGTTAAGTTTGATTAATTGATGTGTTATAGCTGATGGGTAGTTTGGTAATTTGCAGTACGTTCAGGGGTAGTTTGGTAATTTCAGTAAGGTCGGAGGGGTAGTTTAGAAATTGTACATTTTATAATTTTTTATGTGAAGCATGGGGGACAAAATGAAATGGGGTGGGTTGTGATATATTTGTTTAATATAAAGGAGGGACAAGACAAAATTTAGTGGGGGGAATCTTGTATTTATTTATGTTAGGCATGGGGGACAAAATATAATGGGGTGGTGTGATATGTTTATTTAATGTAATGGGGATGAGTGGGAAGATAATGGGTTTGGTAGAGAAAATGGTTTGATTTTAATTTGATTAAAAGATTTATGGGATGAGATATAAGTAGAGGTCTTGAAATCAGAACAAAGGGGACACAAAAAGAACACACAAAACAGAAAAGAGAGAATACAGAAATAGAGAGAAAAAAGGGCTGAACATTTAAGAAAAAGAAAAATTCCGAAAAATATTTAAGCTTTCAAATAAATAAAAAAACTAAAAAACGCTCTTCTGCTTTCTTTCATTGTTTGAAATCAGAATTAATTGTTGTTTCATCAAAGCTTGAAGCTTTTGTTTTTGGGATTACTACTCCACCGATTTGCAAATTCGGTTCCTGAGTTACTGTTGCTGGACTGTTTGTTGCTGCACTGTATTGTCATTACTACTGCTGATTCTTATCTTCATTTTCTTTTGCTTCCAATATCAGGTACACAACTGACACGCTGGTTATTGTAATCCGAAATATGAAGCATGAATACAAATGAAGAATAGAGTGTTAAATTTTTAATTTAGTTTTAATTTTTTTTTTTGTATTGTATTTAGATTATTCATGTATTATTATTCTGTCAATCACTGTCATTTGGCATAATTAGACATGTTATAGCGATATATTAAATAACGCCTTAACCGGATTATTAGGAAATATATTCAAGACGGATTACTAATTAAAACTGTTTAATAATCAAAATAGAAGAAATAACGTAAAAAATGGCGTTATTGAATTAGTTTGGCAAAAATTGATTAATTCCTTATTCATAAGGTTTTTTTGTCAACATTAAGTTAATCGGAATCATGTATTTAATTTCAATTAAAACATGAATTAGTTTGCGAATCAAATATTAGGACATGATGTGAATTAAAACAAGGTTAGTTAAGTTTAAATTGTTTAGCTTTTAGAAATATGGTTTAGTAATCAAGTTTTTATTTTTATTTTTTAGTATTTGTAAATAATTAATTTCAATAAGCTTAAGTCATACTAACAATATGTTTTAATCCAACTATGGGATAATTAGTTTTTTTACTTTTTGGCAATTCCATGTTGTTCGTAATTATCATTTTAGTAATATTACTTTCCATTAATATTTGTTTTGAATTAGTAATTAATATGTTATTTTTAAGTATGTAGAGATTGACTTCATAATTATGGACAAACTTAGTAATAATAAAGATGTAGTCATTAAAGGGTATTCATAAAATAAGGGAGGATCTCGCTAACAAATAAATAAATATAAATAATACAAAAAATTGCAGTCCTCCAATCTTATTTTTTTTTTAAAATAAGAAAATACCTAGATTTCAAGATGGGCGATTTAGTAAAATTCACAGTCTTACCTAATAATATCATAACGCGTAGTATTTTGGCGCATATTTAATAAGGTTATTTTCTTGAATACGGGTGTACATTTATGTAACCCAAATCACGATCTTGACGAAGTCAAAATGCGTCAACAAATCACGCGTGCACTGGTTGTGGCGTGGCTCGAGATGCGTTTTCACGACGTTGCAATTTTGTATAAAATAAATAATGATAAAAGCGGTTTTTAAAAGTTAAATTTGCACATAAGTTTATAATACGTATTATATCAGATAGTCAAGCCAAATATAACAGTTGAGCGACCGTGCTAGAACCACGGAACTCGGGAATGCCTAACACCTTCTCCCGGGTTAACAGAATTCCTTATCCGGATTTCTGGTTCGCGGACTGTAATACAGAGTCATTCTTTTCCTCGATTCGGGATTAAACTGGTGACTTGGGACACCCTAAATCTCCCAAGTGGCGACTCTGAAATAAATAAACAAATCCCGTTTCGACTGTCCTTTAATTGGAAAAAACTCCTGTACCCTCGCGGGGCGGAAAAAGGAGGTGTGACAGCTCTGGCGACTCTGATGGGGATAAAAGTATGGTAACCCAAAACCACTGGTTCAGGGTTAGAGATTCGAGCTTAGATAAATTGTTATATTTGGCTTTATCTGATTTTTACATGTTTGAGCCTAATGTGCTAAATGCTGCTTTTACCGCTTTGATATTATTTGACTGTATATATAAACTGTGCCGAACCCTTCTCTCTTCACCTCCGGGGATGTGCTTACTGGTTGAGACTCCCTATTCTGTTAGTGTTATACCCTGAAATAAGAAAGAGGTCGGACAAGTTACGAAGCCGGATGGCCTTTTGGTTCCCGGTAAGTTGCCCCCTCCTCGACTCGAGTTGTCCACTCGGGTACACAGTCTAGTACACTGACCCAGGTTTTGAATATAGAATAACGTGACTTCATGCCGGATCCCTAGTAGGAATGCTTATTTGCATCACGTTGCATTTGACTTAGGGGACTCAACACAGGGGTTGGGTCCGTCTAGGACTAGCAACCTGAAATGAAAAGACCATTCTGATGCATCCTACTTGCTCTGTACATATATTTGTTTCGAACTTGCATGTTGACCGGTTTCTGAATCTCGGGAATGTTGGAAAATTGAAGAGAAAAAAAAGGGAAAAAGAATATATCAGTTAGGGAGTTAATTGATTATTTTAGAAAAAAAATCAATGACCAATTACTGGCGAAACTCTGCCGAAATTTTGAAAAAAAAAGAGGAAAATATTTTATTTTGTTTTTCTAAAAAATATAGAAAAAAAAAGAGTCTTTTATTTTTTTTTTGAAAAATAGATTGTTTTATTGTTTGTTGAAAATGGAAAAAAAAGTCGTTATTTTGTCTTTTTCAAAAATAGAAAAGGAAAATAGATTGTCTTGCCAGGAAAAATAAAAATGGAAAAGAGTCATGTTTTAAAATAGTTCGGTTAATTTGCCCGAACTACGCGGGTTTGATTCTCACCTAATGCTGTATTTTGGCCCGGGCCCGGGCCTTAGTGGGCCTAACGGGCCGGGCCTCGCGGTCCCGGGCTTCGTGGTCCTGGGCTCTGGCGGTCCCGGGCCTGGCGGTCCCGGTCTTCGTGGGCTCAATGGGTGGAACCGGCCCGTGACGGGCCTAAGCCCACATGGTCCTGTGCTTAACGGGCCGGGCTCGTGGGCTTCGCGGGCCTAGCGGGTTTTTTTTTTTATTTTTTAAAGACAATTTCTTGTAGTATCATGGCTATATTAAAAATATATATGTAGTATATATGTATATCTAATTATTAAAGTGCTTGACGAAAAAGAAAATAACAAAACAATAGTAAAACACTAAATTGTCATGCATAATATATTTTCTTGTAGTATATTATATTGTATCTTATGTATATATATTCTCTTATATATTTTCTTGTAGTATATATATTGTATCTTATGTATATATATTCGCATAATATATTGTATCTTATGTATATATATTGTATCTTATGTATATATGTTCGCATAATATATTTTCTTGTAGTATATATATTGTATATTATGTATATATTTTCGCATAATATATTTTCTTGTAGTATATTATATTGTATCTTATGTATATATATTCTCTTATATATTTTCTTGTAGTATATATATTGTATATTATGTATATATTGTAGCTTATAAATAATTCTAAGTATAGACAAAGAAATATTGCGAAAAGAAGCTCATGGGTAGAAGCAATAAATTTTATTACCAAAAAATGACATATCTTTCTTAGTCATCCTTCCCCCAATGGAATGAGCACAACAAGGTACTAATACCACCATTAGAAGGAAAAAAACTAAGGAAGATGTGCCAAAATACAAGTTACATATTATTCTATGTATTATCTCTAACAAATCTCATAAATCCTTCAAGGTTCGGAGGAGGTTGCGTTGGTGGTGGTGGAAAAGAAGCTTGTTCATCACCACTTCCGGGCGAAGCCGAATCCTCCGCAAGTTCCGCTATCATTTCTTCATAAGCTTCATCTATCGCCGGTTGTGCTTCTGCAATTCCAAAGTTTCTTCTTTCCGAGCGGATCCAATCTCTAAACAATACTGATTTTTCCAAGCTATCCCTCATAGACGCTCTATGATCACCTATTTGCAGTCTTGCTTGACTGAAAGCGCTCTCTGATGCAACAGTTGAAGCTTGAATTGATAAAATATCCCGAGCCATCCTTGCAAGAACAGGAAAATGTTTTTCCCTTGCCTTCCACCATTCCAAAAGATCAAAAGAGCCGTCTGGATTCTCCTTTTCAAGTCCCTGAGACAAATAAACTTGAAGCTCATTTAGATGTGAAGTTTCATCATAATTTTCACCTTGAGACCCCCTGAACTCCGTCCAAGATTTAAGAGCTTTTAAGCCCGCAACTCTTTTAGAGGATTGTGAGCTAGACGAAGTAGGGGTTGGAATAGTTGGCCTAGCATGCTCTAAGGCAAGTTGATAAGCATTATAAACTGTTTGAGCGTTAATCTTAATTGAAGCTTTTGCATCTGCAAGTGTCGCAATTTCCTCATTTGAAAGATCTAAAGCCTTATAAATATTTGAATACCAAAAATGAGGACCTCCCAATTTCATTGTAGGATTTAGCATTGCAGCAAGACCATAAATAGGAGGGATAGGAAAAAAATATTTTTTAAACTTTTGTTTCATTTCATTTATAGCAAGTTCATAAATATCCCCACCCTCACTAAATTCAACAAACAAATCAGATAGTGCTGCAATATAAACTAAACAGTTTGAAATAGTAGGATAATATTGCCCAGAAAATGCATTTGTAGCAATTTGAAAATGTTCTAAAAAATCTAAAAGAATTTTAACATTAGTCCAATCTTGAGTGGTAAGCATTTCATCATCATCCTCACCACCTACCCGAGAATTAAACGTTGCATTAATTGGGTTTCTATATTCATATGCTACTACTAAACTTTCGTACATACAATTCCATCTAGTCGGGCAAGGTTTAGGAACCTTTCTTTCTCTAAGGCCATATTCATCACATTTTTTAAAATACTCTCTAAGTCTACTTCTACGGTTTGAATAAAAAAGCCAATTAAGAGCCATTCTAACCTTTTCAATTTCTATGTTTAATATTCGCATACCATCACCGACAATTAAATGATAAATATGACAAATACATCTAACATGGAAAATATTAGTAAATGCAGGATTTAGTGTTGTTGTAAGCATGCCTATAGCACTGGTGTTACTAGAAGCATTATCCATTGAAATTGCCATTATTTTATCGCTAAAGCAAAAATATCTACAAATATCTGCAACAGTGTTAGCTATAAACTTACCTGTGTGACGCGAATTAATTATTCTATATGCAATTATGCGTTTTTGCATTATCCATTCCTCATCTATCCAATGACTTGTAACAGTTAGATAATCACAATCATTACCACTTCTACCAATATCAGTAGTAATAGAAATCTGATTAGGTATATGAGTAAATAAATACCGCAAATATTGTTCATATTCATGTTTGAATTTATAAATATCACTCTTAACTGTTGCGCGAGGCCAACCTTTATAAGTAGGATTAAACACTCTTCTAATATAATGAACCCAATTAGGATTAGAAGCAAAAGTATAAGGTAAGCACATAACAGTAATCATCTTTGCTAATTCTTCACGATCTCTATTTGGATCGTAATATAAAATACCTCCGGTGACAGTGTTAATTCCTGGTTGAACTAGATTTGAACCTGTACTAGGGTTAACCGCAGAATCTACACTTGTCCCCTCTAGCTGCGCTTTCATTTGAAAAAATCTAGCCTTATCTCTAGGGTGTGTTTTTATGTGCCTAGTCAAACTACCTGTGCCGCTACGGTCTCCAGTATATTTATGCGACATTAATTTCCCACAAGTTTTACACTTAGCCTTATTTTGTTCTCTTACTTGAGTAAAAAAATTCCAAACTAATGATGTTTCTAGGCGTTTAGCAGGTTCTCTATTAAAAGTAGGAGTTTCTACAGGTGGGTCGACCGGTGCATCAGTTGGGTTATTAAGAGGACTAGTAGGTGTATCATCTAAATCCGGTGCTTGGGTTTCATCATCATCCTCATTTTCCTCATTATTTTCTAAGATGGTTTCATTAGGATAAAGAGCATTCATAATTTCATCATCTAATCTATCACCTGGTGCAACATTATGATAAAATTCACTATCGGTAAATTGAAAACAAGGGTGATCACTATCAAGAATTACGGAAGGAGGAGGACGTCTAGGTTGGCGACTACTTTCAACTTGCTTATCTTTTCTAGGTCGGGGAGCCGGGGGAAGGGTAGTTGGTTGGCCACTACTTTCACCGGTTTTATCTTTTCCTTTACCAAATATTTTTTTCAAAGTAAATGCCATATTAATTATAATTATGCAAACTAAACCACACAAAAATATATTCTAAAAACGTAAGAGTTGAAACGAGTTTACCGGATTGTCGAACAACTTCTTGAAAATTGAAAATCGTTGAACACTTGAAAACTTCAATTCAACAACTTCACAATTTTTCACGAAATTTCAACAATAAATTAAGTAATTGTAGTAGAGAGATTGAGAGAGATTGAGAGATATTGAGAGATATTGATGAATTGGTGAATAAAAATGAAAGAATGAGGGGGTATTTATAGTTGAGAAATGGGGAAAAGTGTAATTATATAAAGTTTGGGGTTAACATAAAGTTTGGGGTCAAATGGCCATTTTTTAAACTTAAAAACGGTCATATTTTCAGCCCAAACGGCTAGATTTTAAATATGGCCGTTGGAGAATTTTAAATTTTTTTTTTTAAAAAAAACCGTTGGGACCGCCAGGCCCGCCAGGACCGGCCCAGGCCCGCCTGACGGTCCCGGGCTAAACGGTCCCGGGCTCGTGGGCTCAACCTTGAAGACCAGCCCGTGACGGGCTCAGGAGGACCACCAAGACCGGCCCACCCAGGACCGGCCCACCAGGCCCGTTAGGACCGCGGGCCCGGTCCAGTTCAGGCCCGGCCCACCGAGCAGCCCTATTCTCACCAGATGTGAGATACGTAGGCAACCCTCATCGGGTCCAACCCACCTTTTGCTAAAATAGCCAAAATCAAATAAATAAATAAAAAACATGTCAAATTTCTAAGAAGTCGGGTGACGTTGTTTTATCAAGACATAGCCGAATGTTCCCGAAGGGGACGCCGGAAGGCTGACTTTGCATAAACAGCCACTTTTGGGTCATATTTAAGATTTGGTCCAGTTGACCCACACAACCTTAAAAATCTTCGTCCCCGAGACGTTGAAAGGCCGTGTTTGCAATATTGAGTTTCCTAATTTGAAAAACAATAAAAAAGAGTCACAAATAAGTCAGGTGATGTTGTTATGTCATAAATAGCCAAATATTCCCAAACGGGGCACCGGAGGGCTGACTTTGCATAAACAGCCACCTTTGGTCGTATTTTGATTTTTGACCCTCACAGCCTTAAAATTTTCGCCCCTGAGGCGCAGGAAGGCCGTGTCGCAATATCGGGTCTTTTATCTAAAAATATTAGAATTAAGAATTGAGTTCTTCATTTGAAATATAGGGTTAATTTTGAGTCGATAATATAGATAGTAGTTTTTGGAGTTAAATAAAAGTTTTCTTTTGCTTAAACGCTTTAATAAATGTGCAGGATGAGCACGACAATAAATGAGCCTTTTTCAATAATGACCAAAATCCCTTTTGAGCTGCAATTGTGGTGGAATGATTTGGGCAAAGAAGGGCAAGACGAAGTGAGAAAATATTTGAAAGACCTTCCGGATTTATTAGACATTCAGCCTCGGGGGGATATCATCAGGGCATTGGTCGCCCATTGGGATTCGGCACATAATGTGTTTCATTTTTCAGACTTTGAACTCACCCCAACAATAGAGGAAATAGCGGGGTACATTGGAAGTGACCAAGCTCCATTGAGATTCAAATACTTGATTGCTCCTAGGGCCATTACCATACATCGATTCCTGGATTCCTTGAAAGTACCCCGGACAGTTCATCACTCAGATTTTGCAAAGGGTTTCTGCAGTTTCCGCTTCGTGTATGATAGATATGGCCATGTGGGCGGGTTCAATAATCCAGACTTTAAGCTTTGCAGCAGAAATAGCCGACAAAAATGGGAGAAACACAGGCGAGTGGCATTTATGGTAGCTTTTTTGGGTCTCGTAATATTCCCAAGGAAAGATGGTAATATTGATTTGAAAATAGCAGGCGTCGTCAGTACTTTGCAAACCATGGGGAAAAGCACTTTAGCACCTATGATTGTGGCTGATATCTTCAGAGCTCTCACTGCGTGCAAAGCTGGGGGCAAATTTTTTGAGGGATGTAACTTATTGTTACAAATGTGGATGATTGAGCATTTGTGCCCGCGCTCTCAGTTATTGAGTTATGGCTCGGCTGAGAAAACTTGTATAGGGGAATTTTGTACGAGAATCAAAGGGGCTGGTCTACCTGAAGGAGTCACGGCTTGGGCATTATTATTTTGGAACCTCGAGGCTAGCCAGATACAGTGGGTGCTTGGATGGTTGTCTGTCGAGGAAGTCATATATATGCCAGCAGCCTGACCGCATTTTTTGTTAATGGGACTCAAAAGCATACAACCTTATGCACCGTATCGGGTTCTGAGGCAACTCGGTAGATATCAAGTAATACCGAGAGATGAAGATTTAAGTACCCAAGTGGTCGAAATTAGTCCTGACGGTCGATTCCCCGAGGAAGAGGTTCGTCAAATTTGGAGTGAGTGTCAATATCTGATGGCAAACACTTGTGTGTCTGATAGGGTCAGAGGGGAAATTGCTCCAGGGTATCACGAATGGTTCAGAGGTGACGTGGCATATGGGAGACCGGCTAAAAGACCTCATCTCGAAGATTTCGCCAAGTCGTCCCAAGAGCAGTGGGATTGGTTAGCAAAGGAAGAAAGCTATCGAGTTGAGATTGGTAAATTAAAGCAACAAGTCGAGAGTCTGAAATTCGAGAACAGTGTACAGGTTGCCGAGGATCAAGGTGAAAAGAATAGACTAGCCAGAGAAAATGACGCTCTTAAGGCCCAAGTCCGACAGTTGAAGATAACCATCGATAAGCAACCGAGGAGCCGATCCGATGAACAATTGGTAAAAAGATTGGAAAGCGAAGTCAGAGAATGGCGGGATGAGCTAGGAAAAGCTGAAAATGTCATGGCAGAACTTAAAGCACAGTGGGCGACAAGAACCGAAGAGCGTCACCAATACTTGAATCAGTTGAAAAGGGACCATGAGAAAATTGTTGCCAATTTAAAGAGAAAAGTAGTTGCCATTGAAGGTAGAGCGGTTAGGCAGGCTAGAGACTTCGAAACTGAAAGCGGACATTGTTACAACTTGTTAGCCCAAATGGAGGCAGAAGTGCAACAGCTGCAAGACCAGCACTTGCAAGACTCCCGAGCTTTAAAGACGTGCAGCGATCAGATAAGACGCTTGCTCATAGAAAAGAAGCAAACAAAAGACAGGATTAGAGCCATTGCTCATGCTATTGTCAGGAGATGCCGGGTTTGTGAAGACATGACCCGTACTACTTTTATCTCAGCAGTGATGATCTATGTGAAGCGAACCATGAATGAGTTAGAGCAGCTTGAAAGGGATTTGGATCCTAGACCCGCGGCGAGGCCGAAACGACGCCCCGCGGATACCTAAGTTTGAAGCACTAGAATATGCATAGTCCGTGTCTGTGAGTGTCTACCATTTTGAGTCAGTCTTTTGTACGTCCGTTATCTTTCTGGATTGAGTATGTTTGCAAGCTTAGAGTTTTTGTTTGCTTTCAGATTGCGTTTGTTAGTTTCTTTCCAAAACAAAAGATGTCGAGTTTGTAAGAGTCTGTTTATTAATGAAAGTTGAGCATTTTATTTCCACCCTTATTTTTACATTTATCTTCATGAACTACGCTTGGTTTGATTCGTGCCGGGGTCACGATACGTAGGCAATCTCCATAAGATTCGACCATAACCGAAAAGAAAACAAAAAGAATGAAAAGGAAAATATAAGGAAAACCAAGAAAAATAGAAAGAAAGAAAAGAGCGGAAAAACAAGAGAGAGAAAAGAAAAAGCACAAGAGAGGGATAAGGCGAGGAGAAGAAAAATGAAACAAGGAATGAAATGCCGGGATGACGCATGCAATCGGGCAAACGCATAATAGAAAGGAATAACTGTATAAGTGCATTCATGCCAACGTGTGGTTGTTAAATCTGTTAAGACCTAATCGCTAACAAAGTGGTTGTCTAAATGTGTGATACCAGGCAGGTGGTTAATTGATTGGCAATTCTGGCAACTCATCCATACAACACCCGGTCGAAAGATCAAGTAAAAATGGCAGGGCAGGATTCGGAAATCAGCATCGTAGACCCTTCGAATGAGGTTGAGGTAACAGATGTGGGTGCTATGAAAGAAGAGATGAGGAAATTAAAAGCACAAATGGCTGAAATGCATCAGGCATGGTCGCAGGGACACCCAGCACCACTATATCCTGCCAACCCATCTTACATCCCACCCTTGGCTCAAGCTCAGGAGCCTATCACTCCCCACGCATCTTCAGCTTTCCCTTATCAGGCCCAGGGTTATGGTACCACGTCATACGCTCCCCCAGCTCCATCCTCCAAACAAAACCCTCCACCACCCATGGTTCCCGTCTTTGTGGCACCTCCCCCAGCTCCACTACATAGATCATCCAGTGAGCCGCTATTCCAAGCTCACGACACCCAATATTACCCTCCCGAACCCACTTTCAAAGCGCCTGAGCCATATACCTCCTCTCCCCATTTTGAAATCCCGGGAGAAGTTGAGAAACCGGTTAAGAATGCAGAACAAGAGGAGGTGATTCGTAAAGTCAAAAGCCTGGAGCAATCCTTCAGGAACATGCATGGTTTAGGAAACCAAGTTAGTGTCGCATACAAAGATTTGTGCCCTTTTCCTGATGTACAGTTGCCTGCGGGGTTTAAAATGCCGAAGTTTGACTTATATGAGGGGCACGGTGACCCAGTAGCCCATCTGCGTGGTTTCTGTAGCAAAATGAGAGGGGTCGGGGGAAAAGATGAGTTGTTGATAGCATATTTCGGGCAAAGCCTGAGCGGGTCAGCACTAGAATGGTACACGAGGCAAGACCCCGACCGATGGTATACATGGGATGATTTGGCCCAGGCATTCATTGGCCATTTTCAATATAACCTCGAAATAGTCCCTGATCGTCTGTCATTGTTGAAACTAGAAAAGAAGCCTGAGGAAAGTTTTAGAGAGTTTGGTTTCCGCTGGAGGGAACAAGCTGCAAGGGTTGATCCTCCCATGTGGGAGAGTGAGATGGTAGATTACTTCTTGCAAACATTGGAACCTACCTATTTTGGTCATCTAGTGACATCTGTCGGGAAGTCGTTTAATGAAGTGGTAAAGATGGGAGCCATGATTGAAGAAGGATTGAAATCTAACAAGATCTTGAGCTACTCGGCGTTGAAAGCAACCACCCAGGCCATCCAAAGCGGTACTGGTGGTGTGCTAGGGAAGAAGAAGAAAGAAGAAGTTGCTACAGTTGAAGCTAATATTTGGTCCAGGCACAATAATCGTCCACTCTACTACAACCAACCCAGACCCCATCACCCAAACTATCAATATACCCCATATGGTCCACCGCAACACTATTATCCACCACCAGAACCACACTTTTCTATTCACCACGCCCAGACCTACACTCAACCCCCAGTGCACTCGCAATGGCGTACACCAAGTCCCCAAAATACACAGCCACACCCACAAAACACCTATCCACCTCCCAGGGCTAACAGACCAGGAACCAGCTTCCGCCCAAACCAAGCTTTTAGAAATGAGAAGGCCCCAAACAAAAAAACATTTACTCCGCTGGGAGAATCTTACACTTCTCTTTTCCACAGATTGAAACAGTTGAGGATGCTGACCCCAGTTGAATCCAAAGCACCAAATCCTCTTCCCAGAAACCTGGACCACTCTGTTAGCTGCGAGTATTGCTCAGGGATGCCGGGGCACGATACTGAAAAATGTTGGAAGTTGAAAAACGCAATCCAAGAGCTCATTGATAATCGTCGTATTGAGGTACAGGCTCCAGAGGCCCCGAACATCAATCAAAATCCGTTACCAGCGCATTATGAGGCCAACATGATCGAACTGATACATAAGGGGGCAGAGCCTAAGAAACCTTCGCAGGTGGTTATGGTGATTCGTTCTACGGAAACCAAAGAAAAGACAGTGAGTGCAAGGCCAGTGGTTCAGTTAAAAGCAGTAGAAGACAAGCCAGTGCTAGTAATGGGAAAGGGATCGTTTGTGGCCGAGAAAAAGCATGAGCCAGTCAAGATAGTGGTACCAAGGTTAGTATCCGCGCCCGTGGTGGTTGTGAAGGGAGCCTATGTAGAACCGGTTGTCATAAAACCGGTAGTCCAGTTACCTGTGGTTGATAGCAAAGTCGTACCCTGGAAATATGACAAGGTAGTGGTGGCATACAAAGGAAAGGAAATTGAGGAAGAAAGTTGTGAAGCACAGGGACTGACCCGGTCGGGACGTTTTTTTGCCCTCGAAGAGTTGAGAAAAGCTAAAGGCGCGAAAGACAATCCAATGCCAGTTAAAAAAGCTGTAACGGAAGAAGAGGCAGAAGAGTTTCTGAAAAAGATGAAAGGACAAGATTATTCCATTGTTGAGCAACTGAAAAAAACACCGGCCCAAATCTCGTTGTTGTCATTATTAATTCACTCCGATGAGCATTGCCGAGCTTTAATGAAGATATTGAATGAGGCTCATGTGCCTGACAAAATTTCAGTAAACCATTTAGAGACAATTGCCAACAAGATCTTTGAAGTGAACAGGGTAGCATTTTCTGATGATGAATTGCCTATGGAAGGCACAGAACACAACAAGGCTCTCTATTTGACGGTCAAATGTGAAGGTTCAATGGTTACTCGGGCACTAATCGATAACGGGTCGAGCGCTAATATTTGCACGTTATCCACATTGAACAAGTTAAAGATTGATGAGGATAGAATCCGCAAAAATAGCATTTGTGTTCGAGGGTTCGATGGAGGGGGAACAAACACAGTAGGGGATATTGTACTCGAATTGACTATTGGCCCAGTCGAGTTCACGATGGAATTTCAGGTGTTGGATGCTGCAGTATCCTATAATCTTTTGTTGGGTCGACCGTGGATTCATGCGGCAAAAGTCGTGCCCTCCACACTGCACCAAATGATCAAATTCGAGTGGGATAGACAAGAAATTGTGTTACATGGGGAAGATCCCACATGCGCCATGAATGATGCCATTGTACCCTTTATAGAGACCGAAGATGATAAGGGGCCATGGGTGTATCAGATCCTCGACACGGTTCCGGTGAGCAGGGTGCCTGAGGGTAAAAGCATGCCATGTCCCAGGGTGTCAGCTGCGACCGTCATGGTAGTGTCAGAAATGTTGAATAACGGGTTCGTGCTTCGGAAGGGTTTGGGGGTTGAACTGCAGGGCATTACTCAACCTGTGTCTTTGCCCAAAAATCTGGACACCTTCGGGTTAGGGTTCAAACCAACAGCGGAAGATGTCAGAAAGGCCCGTAAATTGAAGAAGAAAGCTTGGGTGCTCCCTAAACCAATTCCTCGATTGTCCAGGTCCTTCGTCAAACCGAGTATTAAGAAACAATCATTGGCAAAGATGTCAGGTTCGTTAATTGAGGCGGATGGGAATTTGGATAAGGTGTTTGAGAAAGTATTTGCTGAAGTAAACATGGTTGAGGCCGGGGAAGGGTCAAGCAGAGCAGACATACAGTACATCGGACCACGTGCTAACATCAACAATTGGGAAGCTACTCCTCTTCCAGTTCGGAGGGAGTCGTGGTAGTGGGTTTTGTTTTCCTTTTTGTCACCTGGATTATTCCAGGGTTTGTAATCCAGTTGTTATGTTCCGTCCGTTTGGATGAGTTAAAACCTTGTTGTCTTTACGTTTAATGAAATGCAATTTTCTTCGTCCCTAATTCTCTTTCCATTTTCTTTTCTTTTCTTTGTACAGTTCTTTTTATGCTGATATCAATGACATGACATGCATGAGGAATCTTCGGCCCAGTTTTAAAAGCCAATCTAGTTCAGAAGTAATAATACAAGAGATCGAGTGTGATGATGGGGTGGATTGTAACAATGATGAAGCCTATGAGGAAATTAGTAAAGAATTAAGTCACTTTGAAGAAAAACCCAAACCTAACCTAAATGACACAGAAGCAGTTAATCTAGGGGACCAAGAGAATGTACGGGAAACTAAAATAAGTGTTCATTTGGAGCCACAACTCAAGGAGGAGATAATTAAAGTATTTCATGAGTACAAAGACGTTTTTGCATGGTCATATGATGATATGCCGGGTCTAAGCACCGATTTGGTGGTTCATAAATTTCCCACTGATCCAACACTCCTCCCTGTCAAGCAGAAGTTGAGAAAGTTCAAAACAGACATAAGTGTGAAGATCAAAGAAGAAATCACCAAGCAGTTTGAGGCAAGGGTCATTCAGGTTACACGGTACCCCACTTGGTTAGCCAATGTCGTGCCTGTGCCAAAGAAAGATGGCAAGACCAGGGTGTGCGTCAATTATCGAGACCTTAACAAGGCAAGCCCAAAAGATAATTTCCCACTGCCCAACATCCATATACTGATCGACAATTGTGCCAAACATGATATTGGCTCTTTTGTGGATTGTTATGCGGGTTATCATCAGATTCTAATGGATAAGGAAGATGCAGAAAAGACGGCATTCATCACGCCGTGGGGAACGTATTGTTATCGGGTCATGCCGTTTGGTTTGAAAAATGCTGGGGCAACTTATATGAGGGCCATGACAACTATCTTCCATGATATGATACATAAAGAAATCGAGGTATACGTGGATGATGTGATCGTGAAGTCTAGACAGCAATCCGACCATGTCAGAGATTTGAGAAAATTCTTTCAAAGGCTTCGCAGGTACAATCTTAAGCTCAATCCTGCGAAATGTGCTTTCGGGGTGCCATCTGGGAAGTTGTTGGGATTTATAGTTAGCCGGAGAGGTATTGAATTAGACCCGTCAAAGATCAAAGCTATTCAGGAGTTGCCACCTCCAAGAAACAAAACCGAGGTGATGAGTTTGTTGGGAAGACTGAACTATATCAGCAGGTTCATTGCTCAGCTCACGGCAACGTGTGAACCAATTTTCAAATTGTTAAAGAAAGATGCCGCGGTCAAATGGACTGATGAATGCCAGGAGGCTTTTGATAAGATAAAGAGGTATTTGTCAAACCCACCCGTGCTGGTCCCACCAGAACCAGGGAGACCTTTGATTCTATATCTGACAGTTGTGGACAGTTCATTCGGCTGTGTACTGGGGCAGCATGATGTTACGGGCAGAAAGGAGCAGGCTATCTACTATCTCAGTAAGAAGTTCACATCTTACGAGGTCAAGTATACTCATCTGGAAAGGACATGTTGTGCCCTAACTTGGGTGGCACAGAAATTGAAACATTACTTGTCATCTTACACCACTTACCTTATATCTCGCTTGGACCCGTTGAAGTATATTTTTCAGAAACCCATGCCCACAGGAAGGCTTGCAAAGTGGCAGATCTTACTTACAGAGTTCGACATTGTCTATGTGACACAGACTGCCATTAAAGTACAGGCATTAGCCGATCACTTGGCTGAGAACCCCGTTGATGAAGATTATGAGCCTTTGAAAACTTATTTCCCTGATGAAGAGGTAATGCACATTGATGAAATAGAACAAGCTGAGAAGTCGGGATGGAAACTTTTCTTTGATGGGGCCGCCAATATAAAAGGCGTAGGAATAGGTGCGGTACTTATTTCGGAAACAGGTCAGCATTACCCCGTTACAGCTCGGCTTCGTTTCTACTGTACAAACAACATGGCAGAATATGAGGCGTGTATATTGGGATTGAGATTAGCTGTGGATATGGGTGTACGGGAAGTCTTGGTCATGGGTGACTCGGACTTACTGGTACACCAGATTCAAGGGGAATGGGAAACACGGGACTTGAAGCTTATACCGTATCGGCAGTGTCTGCATGAGCTTTGCCAGCGTTTTCAGGCCATAGAATTCAGACACATTCCAAGGATTCATAATGAGGTTGCTGACGCTTTGGCTACTTTGGCGTCAATGTTGCACCATCCAGATAAGGCCTATGTTGATCCATTGCAGATTCAAGTCCGTGATCAGCATGCTTACTGCAATGTGATAGAAGAGGAAATCGATGGAGAGCCATGGTTCCATGATATCAAAGAGTACATCAAAGCGGGAGTGTATCCAACGCAGGCCACCGGTGATCAGAAAAGAACAATTCGACGGTTGGCAAGTGGGTTTTTCCTTAGTGGAGGAGTACTGTACAAAAGAACGCCAGAGCTCGGTTTGTTGAGATGTATAGATGCACGGCAGGCCACAACTATCATGACTGAGGTGCATTCCGGAGTTTGCGGACCGCATATGAGTGGGTATGTTCTAGCAAAGAAGATTCTCCGAGCAGGTTATTATTGGCTCACGATGGAGCGAGATTGTATCAGTTTTGTGCGTAAGTGTCATCAATGCCAAATACATGGAGATTTGATTCATGCTCCACCATCAGAATTACATACGATGTCCGCGCCATGGCCTTTTGTTGCATGGGGCATGGATGTTATTGGGCCAATTGATCCAGCAGCATCAAATGGGCACAGGTTTATCTTGGTAGCTATAGATTATTTTACCAAATGGGTGGAAGCGAAGACATTCAAGTCTGTGACCAAGAAGGCGGTAGTTGACTTCGTGCATGCAAATATCATCTGTCGGTTTGGGATCCCAAAGGTAATCATCACAGATAATGGGGCTAATCTTAATAGTCATTTGATGAAAGAGACATGTGAGCAGTTTAAGATTGCTCACAGACACTCTACTCCGTACCGTCCCAAGGCAAATGGTGCGGTTGAAGCGGCCAATAAGAACATAAAGAAAATACTCCGGAAGATGGTTGAAGGATCTAGACAATGGCACGAGAAATTACCTTTTGCATTGTTAGGATATCACACCACCGTGCGTACCTCGGTAGGGGCGACTCCTTACTCATTGGTATACGGTACCGAGGCAGTAATACCCGCAGAAGTGGAAATCCCATCTCTGCGAATCATTGCAGAGGCTGAGATCGATGATGATGAATGGGTGAAAAGCCGTCTTGAGCAGTTGAGTTTGATCGATGAGAAAAGATTGGCATCAGTGTGTCATGGCCAACTGTACCAACGAAGAATGGCAAGAGCATACAACAAAAAAGTACGTCCAAGGAAATTTGAAGTCGGGCAATTAGTACTGAGGCGGATCTTGCCTCATTGGGCTGAGGCAAAAGGAAAATTTGCCCCAAACTGGCAGGGACCATTTGTGGTAACCAGAGTGTTGTCTAATGGAGCATTGTATTTGACAGATGTGGAAGGAAAATGTGTAGAAATGACCATCAATTCCGATGCGGTCAAGAGATATTATGTATGATTTCTTTATTTTCTGAATGTATCTGTTCGTATTTGGCATATCTTAAAGATTGAAATGATGAAGGCATTTTGTTCTGCTATCCAAACACTCCTATCCCTTGTTATCCCCTTCGAGCCTTACTTATTTTTCATACACCTCTTTCGGAATCAGCGGCATTATCAAAATCTACAGAAGCCGGGCATAAAGAAAAGAAGGAAAAAAAAAGAAAAAGAAAAGAAGAAAAAGAAAAGAAAGAAAAGTGAAGAAAAAAAGGAAAGAAGAGAAACATAACAACGTAGTCTCTATGAAGTGAACTACGTTTGACTTGATCCCGAAAGGGTACGTAGGCAGCCTTACTCCGAGGTTCAGTCATACCAAATAGAAATCCAAAAATCCCCAAGCAAGAAACTGGGGCAGAAGTGGTGATTGTTATGAAAGTGGGATTCCGAAAGTTGTAATTTGAACCCATTTGAATTGTTTTGAGCCTTTTATACCTTTCTTTCTAACTCAATCCAAAAGCCTACATTACGGTCCAAAGAAAGACCTTATGATCAGTTTTGAGAAATGCCAAGATGAACAGGTAGGAATAACCCACGACAGGGGCAACACTCTGGTTCGAGCAAGAAGAACAAAAATAAATGAGAGAGTCTTATGGGTGAAAACCCTCACGGGCACCGTAAGGCGACGGGAGTTGAGAGAAAAATAAATGAGAGAGTCTTATTGGTGAAAACCTTTACGGGCACCTCAAGGCGAAGGTGAGATAAGAAATGGAAAACTGAAAAGGTCTGTTGATAGAAATAGTTTCGCGGTACCGCAGGGAAACAAGGTTAAGGTCGGGATAAATCAAACAAGTGATGGAAGTTCTGGGCAATGAGGTACGACAATTGAGAGTTGTTTGGTTGGATAGATTGGGCTGATTAATCCAAAATGCATGTCTTGACCATTGGTACTAGTTGTCTCGCTCAGATAAGTTTCTTTTCCTTCTCTTTTCAAACAGTCATCTGGTTTTGGATTCTTCTTATCCTTAACTCAAAAATCATTGCATTTCATTTTCTTTTGAGGGTTTTATCTAGCTGAGATGTTTCAGTGCCAGTTTTGTTCAATGCAAGCAGAAAGGACTTCAAAGTTCACTACCAGCTTCTAGAATTGTAAAGCACAACGTGGTCAGAGCATGTCAAAAACAACTTGATGTCAAGTGGAATACAGGGAATTAACGGAAGTTTCATCGGTGAAATGATTGGGAAATGTCGTGGGAAAGGCGAAAGCTCAAACAAAAAGGTCAGAAAAGTGAAATAACAGCAGGGGTGTAAAACATTTAGGTCGCCAGAGGTTGGGAAATTTAAAAGTTGGTCAGAAAGTCAAGCGGTTCAGGGTCAGTGCGTGGAAATTAGTCAACACAAAGCAAGGCAGTGGAAGGATTTTTCAGCAAGAATGCCATCAACTAACCACCGTTTTAAACTGACGAAATTTTCTTTGATTGAGCAGGGGGAGAAAAGTTAGTTGTTGAAGAGGAATTCTCCAGGAGGGAAAAACAAGCACTAATCAAGACAAATGCAAGTTGTCAGGAGTCCGCCTGGAGAACAGAGACATACTTTTCAAGTTTGATATCAGGAGTCCACCTGGAGAATAGAGACATTCAATTTCAAATTTAGCAATCAGGAGTCCGCCTGGAGAATAGAGACATTCAAATTTTAAATTTAGCAATCAGGAGTCCCCCTGGAGAACAAAGACATACTTTTCAAGTTTGACGTCAGGAGTCCGCCTGAAGAACGGAGACATACAGTTTAAATTTCAAAAATCAGGAGTCCGCCTGGAGAATAGAGACATTCAAATTTTAAATTTAGCAATCAGGAGTCCGCCTGGAGAACACAGACATACTTTTCAAGTTTGATGTCAGGAGTCCGCCTGAAGAACGGAGACATACAGTTTAAATTTCAAAAGTCAGGAGTCCGCCTGGAGAATAGAGACATTCAATTTTAAATTTAGCAATCAGGAGTCCGCCTGGAGAACAGAGGCATACATTTCAGTCTTTTTATTCCAAGTGTTGAAGTTGGGAGCCCGCCCATAGAACAGAGGCATACATTTCAGTCTTTACATTTCAAGCGTTGAAGTTGGGAGCCCGCCCAGATAACAGAGGCATACATTTCAGTCTTTAATTTCAAGTATTGAAGTTGGGAGCCCGCCCATAGAACAGAGGCATACATTTCAGTCTTTTCATTTGAAGTGTTGAAGTTGGGAGCCCGCCCATAGAACAGAGGCATACATTTCAGTCTTTAATTTCAAGTATTGAAGTTGGGAGCCCGCTCATAGAACAGAGGCATACATTTCAGTCTTTTCATTTGAAGTGTTGAAGTTGGGAGCCCGCCCATAGAACAGAGGCATACATTTCAGTCTTTACATTTCAAGCGTTGAAGTTGGGAGCCCGCCCAGATAATAGAGGCATACATTTCAGTCTTTAATTTCAAGTATTGAAGTTGAGAGCCCGCCCATAGAACAGAGGCATACATTTCAAGATCAAGTCAGAGGACAATAAAACAGAGGGTTACAATATGAATCCCCAGCAGGAAACAATAAAAATCCCCAGCACTGGGAAGCAGAAGGTTGCAATAAGAGGTCCCAGCAAAAACTCAAGTGCATGTGTCGAAAGGAAGGAAAGCATCGGAAGAAAAGCACCGGAAAAAATGCAAGCAGACAAGAAAGCAAGGCAACAAGAAAAAATGCAGTATAGCCTAACTTCTTGTTTTCTTTTAAGCAAGGTGTAATAAGGAGATCGGTAAGCAGTAGTAATAGCATGCAACAACAGTAACAATGCAGTCCCACGGTAGTCCCAGCTACCAAAAATTTCCCGAACTACATTGACCTAATTCCTGTTTAGCCCAGGATATGTAGGAAACCTTTGAAGCAAAGGTTCGGTCAAATCTTTTTCAAAAAATGCTTCACACGGAGTACTCGGATGGGCAAAAATTGCTCGCTTTATCTTTGCACGAAAACCCTTCGTGTCTTCGGGCAAAGAGGGGCAGCTGTAAGCACGTGATTTTTGCCCAATATGAGAATTACTCCCAAAAAATTCAAAAATAAAATAATTTTCCTTGGTGTGGAATTTTTGTGATATTTTGTGATATTTTGTGTAAATATTTGTACGTTTGTCTGTGCATGTTTATTTGTTAAATTATTAAAAATACAAAAATATGTCGCATTTTTCATGTAGGATTTAATTATACAATTGTTAGTAATTAAATTTGTTTTACAAAAATTAAAAATTACAAAAATAGGCATCGTTTGCATTTTTAGCATTTAATGTCCAAATATATAATTTTATGCTTAATTATTGCTTAATTATGCATTTATTGTTATTTGGAGTTAATTTGCGCTTTTATAACTTAATTTAGTTCTTAATAATAAGTTAAGTATTTTTATAATTTAGTTTTAGTGAAATAAAAGAAGAAAAGAGAGCGAAAATATAAAGAAAGTCGGAATTGGGCCTCTTCTTCGATTTCAAGCCTCAGGCCCAAAAAATGGCCCAATCTTCCCAAACGACCTAGTCCATTTCGAACTGGGTCGAACCAGTCCATAGCTCAACATCCTATCATTTTTCATTTTAACAAAACAAAAACAAAAAAACAAAAAAACAAAAAAAAGGGCCAAAACACCCTAAAACTACTAAGTCATCTGCCCCCCCCCCCCCCTCATTTTCCTTCTTCTTCCTCAAGCTCCAAAACACCCCATCCATGGCTGCCCCCCACAAACCCCAGCCTGCAACGTCGACCACCCTCCCCCATGAACACCCCCTCACGTCATCACACTCACACACACATACACAACCAAACGACACAACCACCACGATAGTCCATCGCCCCAGCGTTGTTTCTCCATTGACGAGCTCGAGCTCGACCATGGACTGCCCGCTGCTTTTGCTTCAGTGTTCTCCTAGCTGCTGCCTCACTTCGTCTCTTTCTCGTTGCTGCTTCACCATGAACGACCACGCCAGACGTCCGCCATTAACGACCAAGCTCGAACAACCGAGCTGCTGCTGCCTCACTTCGTCTTCTTCAGTTCGAACAGCCATAACTGCTGCTTCATCGTCCAAACCACACCGTCGCCGCTGCTCCATCTCCTCCTCGCGTCCGAGCTGTTGCTGCGTCCATTTCACTTCCGATGTCCAGCAGTAGCGGATGCTACTGCTTTCCTCTTTGCAGCATCCCAAACAAACCTACTACAGGCGTGAGGTCCATAGCAGTCCGAAAACCCACATAGCAGTCCAGTCGAGTTCGTGTACATGGATGGGTTTTGGTCGATGTCGTCGATCACTGTTCGAGATCGTTGTTGGTTGGTCGTTTGTTCGTCGTTTCAATCCGGTTGGTAGATTTTGAGTTTTATTTTGTCCGTATTTTGTTTTGATATTTTCGAATCTAAAAATCGGCAAAATGTTTGTTTTGTTCATATCTATCGTTTGAATTAATTTTTAGTTTGTTCGTGTGCTTTGTTAAATTAATTTTCAGATTTCAAGTGAAAGTTTAATTAGTTATTTTTCATGTTTATTTCATGTTTATTTCATGTTTGTATTCATTTTTGTAAAAAAGAGATTGTTAGTTTAATGTTTGTTAGATTCAAATTGAAGTTTAAATTAATTATTTCTTCAATTTGTTTCATGTGTTTTATATTTTCAGAAATTGTTAACATTGTTTAAATCATGTGAATCCGTCATGTTTGTTGTTTTGAAAATAGATTCATTCATGTTCATACTTTGTTGGGTTGATCTTGAATCCGAAATTTGTATAACTTGATTTCTTGTTTATCATTTATGATTATTTCTTGAATTTGTCTCATAATCTTGTTTAAAGTTTAATATAGGAAATGTTGGTTGTAATGTTGTTAGAGTTGATTTTAAGTTCAATATGATTGAATTTAGAAATCTAAATATACTTGTTTGTTGTTGTTGTTGAATCCGAAAATAGGATTGTTTGTTGCTAAAATATTGTTCAATCAAATTTTAGTTGTTCTTTGTTGTTCAATTTGTGTTCATGTGATTTGTTGTTGAAATGTTGAAGAAATCATGTTCATGTGATTTGTTGTTGAAATATTGAAGAAATCATGTTCATGAAATTTGTTGTTTGAACATTGTTAGAAATTAATCATATTGTCTATATTTTGGTTAAGTTTGATTAATTGATGTGTTATAGCTGATGGGTAGTTTGGTAATTTGCAGTACGTTCAGGGGTAGTTTGGTAATTTCAGTAAGGTCGGAGGGGTAGTTTAGGAATTGTACATTTTATAATTTTTTATGTGAAGCATGGGGGACAAAATAAAATGGGGTGGGTTGTGATATATTTGTTTAATATAAAGGGGGGACAAGACAAAATTTAGTGGGGGAATCTTGTATTTATTTATGTTAGGCATGGGGGACAAAATATAATGGAGTGGTGTGATATGTTTATTTAATGTAATGGGGATGAGTGGGAAGATAATGGGTTTGGTAGAGAAAATGGTTTGATTTTAATTTGATTAAAAGATTTATGGGATGAGATATAAGTAGAGGTCTTGAAATCAGAACAAAGGGGATACAAAAAGAACACACAGAACAGAAAAGAGAGAATACAGAAATAGAGAGAAAAAAGGGCTGAACATTTAAGAGAAAGAAAAATTCCGAAAAATATTTAAGCTTTCAAATAAAAAAAAACTAAAAAAAGATCTTCTGCTTTCTTTCATTGTTTGAAATCAGAATTAATTGTTGTTTCATCAAAGCTTGAAGCTTTTGTTTTTGGGATTACTACTCCACCGATTTGCAAATTCGGTTCGTTGTTACTGCTATTGGACTTTTGTTGCTGTGCTGTATTGTTATTACTGCGTGGCTGACTTTCTTCTTCTTATATTGGCAATACCAGGTACACAACTGTAATTTTGGCATTTTGTAAGCTGAAATGAAGAACGGAATGTTAAATTTTTAATTTAGTTTTAATTTTTTTTGTATTGTATTTAGATTATTCATGTATTATTATTCTGTCAATCACTGTCATTTGGCATAATTAGACATGTTATAGCGATATATTAAATAACGCCTTAACCGGATTATTAGGAAATATATTCAAGACGGATTACTAATTAAAACTGTTTAATAATCAAAATAGAAGAAATAACGTAAAAAATGGCGTTATTGAATCAGTTTGGCAAAAATTGATTAATTCCTTATTCATAAGGTTTTTTTGTCAACATTAAGTTAATCGGAATCATGTAGTTAATTTCAGTTAAAACATGAATTAGTTTGCGAATCAAGTATTAGGACATGATGTGAATTAAAACAAGGTTAGTTAAGTTTAAATTGTTTAACTTTTAGAAATATGGTTTAGTAATCAAGTTTTTTTTTAATTTTCAGTATTTGTAAATAATTAATTTCAATAAGCTTAAGTCATACTAACAATATGTTTTAATCCAACTATGGGATAATTAGTTTTTTTTTTTTACTTTTTGGCAATTCCATGTTGTTCGTAATTATCATTTTAGTAATATTACTTTCCATTAATATTTGTTTTGAATTAGTAATTAATATGTTATTTTTAAGTATGTAGAGATTGACTTCATAATTATGGACAAACTTAGTAATAATAAAGATGTAGTCATTAAAGGGTATTCATAAAATAAGGGAGGATCTCGCTAACAAATAAATAAATATAAATAATACAAAAAATTGCAGTCCTCCAATCTTATTTATTTATTTTTTTTATATAAGAAAATACCTAGATTTCAAGATGGGCGATTTAGTAAAATTCACAGTCTTACCTAATAATATCATAACGCGTAGTATTTTGGCGCATATTTAATAAGGTTATTTTCTTGAATACGGGTGTACATTTATGTAACCCAAATCACGATCTTGACGAAGTCAAAATGCGTCAACAAATCACGCGTGCACTGGTTGTGGCGTGGCTCGAGATGCGTTTTCACGACGTTGCAATTTTGTATAAAATAAATAATGATAAAAGCGGTTTTTAAAAGTTAAATTTGCACATAAGTTTATAATACGTATTATATCAGATAGTCAAGCCAAATATAACAGTTGAGCGACCGTGCTAGAACCACGGAACTCGGGAATGCCTAACACCTTCTCCCGGGTTAACAGAATTCCTTATCCGGATTTCTGGTTCGCGGACTGTAATACAGAGTCATTCTTTTCCTCGATTCGGGATTAAACTGGTGACTTGGGACACCCTAAATCTCCCAAGTGGCGACTCTGAAATAAATAAACAAATCCCGTTTCGACTGTCCTTTAATTGGAAAAAACTCCTGTACCCTCGCGGGGCGGAAAAAGGAGGTGTGACACTTGGCTGCAAACATAACCACTCCTTGGCTAATTGGAGGAGATTTCAATGCAATTCTATATTCTCAAGATAGACTAATGGGCAATCCTATAACATATGCTGAAACTCAAGACTTTGCCAGCTGCATTCAAACTCTGCAGTTGAATGAATTGCCATAGAAGGGTGATTACTACACTTGGTCGAACAAGCAAGATGGAACTGATAGAATCAGAAGCAGAATAGATAGGATGTTTGGAAACTTTGAATGGATGATACAATGGGGACAGGTACAAAATGAATATGATTTGCCTCAAATATTTGATCATTCACCTATGCTTCTTTCAATTTCCATGAATTCAAGGCCTGGCAAATCCCATTCAGATTTCTAAATGTTTGGGCAGACCATGGAAGTTTTATACAAATAGTGCAGGAAGTATGAGAGCAGAATGTGACAAATTGGAGAATGAAAAATATATGGTTGAAGTTGAAAGCCTTGAAACCTAGACTTAAGGCTTTAAATAATGAGGTGTTTAGATCTATTGCTGACAAGATTGATAAGGCTCGTGGAGAACTTCAAGATATACAAGAGAAGATTACCACAAATTATACTGATAGCCTACTGGAGCAAGAGAAAACTGTCCTTCACTAGCTAGAAAAATGGTCTCTTATAGAGGAAAGTGTCCTAAAACAAAAATCAAGAGCAAGGTGGATTAAGCTTGGGGATTCTAATTCCAAGTACTTTTCTGCTATGCTAAAGGAGAGGAATCAAAGGAAGAAGATTAAGGAACTCACATACCTAGATGGGTAGAAGTTGAATGATGCTGATAAGATCAAGCATGAAATTATAGAGTTCTACAAATCACTAATGGGGGCTGCATCACCAAATCTACCTGCAATAAATAGAGAGATCATGAAGCAAGGACCTATGTTATCCCAACATCAAAGAAGGCAGCTAGTTGCAGAAATCTCTGATCAAGAGATCTTTGAAGGACTGCAGAATATTAGGGATGGCAAATCACCAGGAGTAGATGGTTTCAATGCATGTTTTTTCAAGAAAACATGGCCTATTATCAAAGAGGAGATTTGTGCAGTTGTTAAAGAGTTCTTCACTACTGGTGAATTGTATAAGGCTCTTAATTGCACTACTCTTACACTAATACCAAAAGTGGACAAACTAGTCACAGTGAAAGACTTTAGACCCATTGCTTGTTGTACTATGCTCTATAAGATGATTTCTAAAGTATTAACAACAAGACTACAGAAGGTTATTGCTAGCATCATTAGTGAAAATTAGGCAGTATTTATACTTGGGAGGAGAATTGCAGACAACATCATACTAGCACATAAATTGGTTAAAGCTTACACAAGGAAGCACATCTCAGCTAGATGTATGATTAAGATAGATTTACAGAAAGCTTATGATTCAGTGGGGTGGATCTACTTAGAGCAGGTAATGGAGAATTTGGGTTTTCCTACTCAATTCACTAGCTAGATTATGGAGTGTGTCAAAACAATCAATTATACCATCTTGATGAATGGAGAGACTACTACCCCTTTTGATGCAAAAAAAGGGCTTAGACAAGGAGATCCTATGTCACCCTTCCTATTTGCTATTGCAATGGAATATCTAAGTAGGAGCTACATGGCCTAAAAGAGGACAAAGATTTCAGATACCATCCAAAATGTGCTAAACTTGGTATTACACACTTAAGTTTTGCTGATGACTTATTGTTGTTTGTAAGAAGAGACTTATCATCAGTGTAGGCCATGCATATATGCTTCAAACAGTTTGCTCAAGCTTCAGGATTACAACCAAATATGGAGAAGAGTTCAGTGTATTTTGGAGGAGTACCAAAAGATGAACGAGATAAAATCCTGCAGCTTCTGGGATACGGACAAGGGGAGATGCCTTTCAAATATTTAGGCATTCCCCTGTCAACAAAAAAAATATCAATGATCCAATGGCAGCCACTCATTCAGAAAATAGTAGCAAGGATATCTTCATGGACAGCTAAGAAATTATCTTATGTAGGAAGAGTACAACTAGTACAAAGTGTAATTTTTGGAGTACAAGCATACTGGGTTCAGCTCCTACCTCTACCTGTTAAGGTGCTTATAACTATTGATGCATATTGTTGAAGCTATATCTGGTCTACAACCAATACCATAACTAAAAAGGCATTTATATCTTGGGAAAAGATGTGCTCTCCTAAATCTTGTGGAGGCCTAAACCTGGTGAACATCCATCTATGGAATAGGGCTGTTATTTCAAAAATATGTTGGGATGTGGAATCAAAGCAAGATAGATTGTGGATTAAATGGATTCACTCCTATTATATCAAAGGGCAACAATTCATGCAAATGCCAGCTCCCAAGCAAGCCTGTTGGATGATCAGACAAATCTTCAATGCTAGAACTGATTGTAGTCTGGTACAGAGGAACAAACAGGACACTAGTGTAACTAGACACATATACCTTCAGCTGCTGGGACAACAAACTCGAGTGCCGTGGAAATGTCTAATGTTTCAGAATTGTGTGAGGCCAAAAGCACAATATACTATGTGGATGCTATTACATGGAAGACTCCCAACCACAAATAGACTGGCAAAGTGGGGCTTGGCAGTGGATACACAATGCACTCTATGTCACAACCATGAGGAAAATAGAGACCATCTGTTTGTCACGTGTGAATATACTAGGAACTTATGGATGAAGTTTATGCAATGGATGCAACATGATTATACCAGGACGCAGAACTGGGAGCAGCGTATGGGCTGGAGCTTGCGTCATGCTAAAGGCAAGACCATAAGAGCAAGAATATTCAAACTGGTATATGCAGAAATAGTACACGCTATTTGGATTGAGAGAAATTTGAATTTTTTTGAGAAAAGGACACGTGATTGGAATAGTATTGCCCGTGAGATAGCATACACATGTAATGTTAGAGCTACTGCTAGTATTCAAAGTATAGTTCATAGTTATATTTTCCTTTGAATGTATAGAGGAGTGTAGGACATAGCAGATGGAGTTTTGTAATGAGATAGCTAGCTGTGTAGGCGATGCTATGGTTTTGTACAGTTTTACGGGTGATTAATATAAAAGTGATTAATTACCAAAAAAAAAGTTAATAGAATAAAAAAATTTAAAGTTAAATTATTTTTAAATATAAAAATATGTCATTTTTTTGGAACGAACTAATAAGAAAAATGTACCATTTAAATTAAAACAGGGGAATATGAGTTTTCGTATGATTGATATCATCCATTGCCTCCTATCGTATAATCACCCATATTGAATACTCAGAACATAAATTTATGTGACAATATTTTGAGAACCACTTTTCCAATATTCGGTGAAGAGAGAAAAAGTTCGAAAGTTCGAGATCGATGTTGAGACTTGAGTCGATTATAAAGGTCAAAATAAAGGGCTACTACTGTAACGAATCCCCTGCAATTTGGTCAAGTTTACGTTCACAAATATCGAGATTATAACTTATTTCTGGCTATAAATAATTTGAACTCACAGTTGTAATTCGAGTATTTTGGTTGTTAAAGTTTATTTTATTACACAATTGTGCATTTGCATTCGCTTAAGTGATTGAGAGGCAAAGGTTATTTAAAATATGGAGAAGAATAAGAAAAAAATATTCTCTTAAGTACAATGCAAAGACATGAGGTTGGGGCATTATCAAACGTCACTATGATACATTTCATAAATGGGTACAAAAAAAGTTTCAGTTTAATAATGCTTTACAAATAAACTCTCCCTTCAGCTTTGAATCTTTATTCCATGTATATTTTGTCATTGAGATTTATTGGCCATTTTATCACTTGGCAATTTAGTAAAAATGAAAACTAACCGGCTATCGTATTAAAATTCAATAATAGTATAAAAATATTATTTCTATCAGTATATATAGTTTTTTTTAATCCTTTCATAAAATCACAGTATTGCCGTGACAACATAATTTTCATTATTAGCGTACATCACATGCCCACTCCATGTACAGGCCGGGAGTATACGTTCATGCAATGAAGCTATTTCTAGTGCTTGTGTACTCACAAGGGGCGTACACAAAAAATTTTGTAAGCGGTGTCGAAATTTATAAAAGAATTAAATTTGCAAAAGAAAAAATGTGCTAGTTGAGGTTTGAACCTTTGACCTCTTAAAGAAAAATCAAGTACCTTACCAACACACCAAAACACAATTTATGTCAAGTGGTGTCCTTTTTTCTTAGTTATCTGTTTCCGTACAGTATTAATACATATATTTAATAAAATTTTCTGATAAAGCGGTGTCGCGTGACATCGCTTCGGTAAGCATAAATCCACCCGAGTCACAAATATTCATACACATAAATACACGTTTATACTACTCCGACCAGATAAGACTTGTTCTCTAAACATTTCCTGCTAACAAAGAGTGAATATGGGTTCTCAACATTCAAGTTTTGTTAATAAAATAACCCCAGTTTTGTTAGGAGAAAAAATAAGAATTGACTATTTATGCATTGTGCAATCTGAAACGAATCCACCTTTGATCTGATTTGGAACAGATTACTGAATCATCTTCAAGTGTTTGAATTTAGAGAAACTTTCAGAAACCATTATGTTTTAGTGGTTATTAGCTAGTTGTAGCTATCATTTACTATATTACTTCTTATAGCTATATTTTCAGATTTTTTAGAGTGTATTCGATGTATTTAAGCTATTGTATTCATGAATATAGTAGCATTTCTAGGCGAGAAACATGAGATTAAAGCTATTTTTAAACGGAAAGTGAATCAATTAACATAATAGACTTCTAATATAACTCAAAAAACTCAATTATAACACACAAAATTTATATTTCCAGTTATAAAAAAGATTCTCAACCGAAAAATACCCCAAAAACATAATAATCTTCAGAGAAAATATGCTGAATATTTTTCCCAGTCGATAAATATAACAAAAATAGAGCAATTTGAATACATATATACATCTGAATACATAAATTATATTAATTAAAAAAATATATGAATATATTCATGGAATATAACGAGACAGTGAATCCAATGAAATACATGGAATACAGCGAGATACATTGAAATACAATGAAAAAAAAGACAATGAATACAATGAAATACATCGAGATACATTGAAATACATTGAAATATATTAACAGAAAATTCAAGTTGCTCAGCCCCAAACTCCGTCGTCTCTGTTCAAGAACAACCCTAATGTCGTCTCGTCGAGAGGGCCGTGATTCTGACTCGAAACGCCACTGTTCCTGTTACCATAATACCCTCGAGTGCGCTTCAAAAAATCTATTCTTTACAATTGAATTTGAATGGCGCTTGTGGATTGGGACGAAAACCCCCAGATTGGGCAGAACCTTAGAATGACGAAAAGAAGAGGAAGACGGAGATTTATATAGAGTTTTGTTTCTAAATTCCAGAGAGGAAGACGCAGAACCCTCACGTTTCGATCCGAGCAGCAAACAATTTTTGGCATTACAATGCTTTTCTCAATTTTTCTATCTCATTCCCATTTCGATATGTATTTGGGAGAATTGTGGTTGTATTCATGGAGAAAGACTGGAATTGAGAGAGAGAGAGGGTGGAGAAAAATCTGAAAGAATGAGAGAGAAAAATAATACAATGCGTATTTTATGGCTTAAGAGTAGGAGGTGACCATAAATAGATATTTGGCTATAAAAATCAAAAGGTAGCTATGGAATATAATTTTTTAAAAGGGTATTTATTTAAAAAATAACGTATCAACCTTTGCTATAGGAGGTAAAAAATCCTTGAATTTATTCATCCAATGGCCTCTCCTCCAAGTGGCCCATAGATCATGCAAGGGAGGTTAGGGGCATGCATGAGTGGAAATGACACTGGGTAGCCATTTTAAAATATTCTATTTAAAATATATCCACAATTTACAATGTACTTAAAGATTAGCTAATTCGCTCAAACTTCAGGACACAACGTTCTAGAGTTTAAACCTCAAAGTTCAAACTTCAGGACATCGTATCCTAAAGTTCGAAAATTGTGTCCAGAAGTTCGAATCTTATGTCTTGAATTTTAAATTAGTAGTTCAGAAATTCAGGACACTTAGTCCTAAATTTCAAATTAACAACTCCAAAATTTAGGACACTTTCCAAGTTCAGAATACTTAGTCCTGAGGTTTGGGTGAATTAGTTAATCTTTAAATTCATTGTAAATTATGAATATATTTTAAATAAGAAGTTTAAACGTGGCTACTGGTGCACTTTGTCGTGGGCATGAACTCAAACAAATAACAAGATAATATCAAAATATAAATCGAATATAAAATCTCAATAGTGTTCGCTTGGCCCTATTCAATTGGTGGCCCAATTTCAGAAACTAAGATAGAACCACAAGCGTTCTTCTTCTTTACATTTTGCTGTGGAGAAAACTACCTTGTATAGCTCTTCAAAATTTTAATAGCCCATGTTTTTCCTTTTGGATCCGAAATGTCCCTTCGATCCAAACTTATTACATCTAATAGTCCATAATCCATAAACCACCCACGCCTTTTAACTTTCTCCGTTATTTTCCTATTGCACTCGGCTCTCTCAAAATACCTTTCTTCTCAAACACAGCTTCTCCATTTTTCTTGCTCTCAATGTAAGTTAAAATTTCAGTAGATTTTCCAATTTTTGTTCATAGTCGACTCTATGATGGGGGAAAAGAAGTCTTTGAAGAAAAAAAGGAAGTTGAGGGCATCTCCAAATTCTCTGAAATTAGCTGGTAAATTAGTGAAATATAACCCTAATTTCATTAAGAATGATGATGACGATTTTGAAGATTTACCCGAATTTGGGTGCGATTTGAGGCTTGCAACCCCTAAATCTGTTGAATGAATGCAAAATACCCCTATTGAAGGAATGCAAAGTACCCCTATTGATAGAAGGACTCATTCTCATAGCAGGACTCTGTAACGACCTGACCGGTTATTTTAAGAATTAATGCCCCGATCCCCTATTAACTGCTTCCCTCGTATTTGTTTCTGCTATTTAGATTTGCTGAGATGATTCGTAGTGAGTTTCGGAGTATTTTTGGGACACTCAGTCCCTCAATGAGAGCTTAAGCTTTAGAATTTGGACCGTAGTTGGAGCAGTGTGAAGACGGCCTCAGAATGGAATTTTATCGGTTCCGCTAGCTCCGTTGGGTGATTTTGGGCTTAGGGGCATATTCGGATTATGTTTTCGAGGTCCGTAGCTTATTTAGGCTTGAAATGCCGAAATTTGAAATTTGGAAGTTTCCGGTTCGATAGTGAAGAGAGACCCCTCTAGATGAAGAGTGTACGAGTCCGAAGTGTCGTTTTATTCAAGGGAGATTCCTTACATTGATAACTTGTCAGCCGTGCCGGATGTGGAAGCTCTCACAAGGGATTTTGATGAAATCCGGATAGCAATATGGGATGAGTCTAGACCAACGGTGCTTGCAAAGGGGATGCTTTTTCCTAATAAAGCGCGCGTAAGCAGGGCTTGTAATATGCATAACGTAAAAGAGTGTCATGAGATGCAGGTATGGGAGTCAAGTCCGATGGTATACAAGGCTGTTTGCCACAGGTGGTTTTGGCCATGTAATTGGATATTGCGTGCGACCAAGAAGAAGACAGGTATGTGGAAAGTGGGTAAATACATTCCCACCCACACATGCAAAATGGACACATTCAACGGGAATCACTTCAACTTGGATATTAAAATTTTGATATCGGGGTCGGAATCTGATTCCGAGAGTTGAAGTAGCTCTGTAGTGTTGAATGTGACTTGTGTACAAAATTTAGTGTCAATCGTACTTGGTTTGGTTGGTTTTATCATCGGGTGTAGGATTCTAGAGATTTCTAGTTCATAAGGCTTAAATTGGAGAGTGATTTGTGGTTTTAGCGTTGTTTGATGTGATTCGAAGGTTGGAATAAGTTCGTATGATGTTTTAGGATTGGTTGGCATGTTTGGTTGAGGTCCCGAGGGCCTCGGGTGAGTTTCGAGTGCTTACATAAGTTGAATCGGACTTAGGAAAATTTGAAGTTGGCATGTTGGTTTTATGAATGCTGCCCCTATACTCGCAAAAAGCTCGTTTACCAGATTGGAGATCGTGTGCCACGTATACTTAACTGGCATGTAAAGAAGAAGATGACCTTTAAGAGGTTGAGGAAAGAATTTTTTCTTTTAAGTCAGGAGCAGGTAAAAAATATATATTTCTGATACATAAATTATACATTTCTGATACATAAATTATACATTTCTGATACATAAGTTGTCTTTTATTTATTTATTTTAAAATTTCATGATTGCTAAGTTTTATTTATTTATTTATTTATTTATTTATTTATTTATTTATTTGTAGTTGGTGTTTGGTAACATTTCCCCAACAAATGATGAACAAACAAGGCTTGAATTGCATGATTTTGTCCCGGTGTGTGAAGATAAAAATGAGATGCATATTGAATTTGGAGTCGTGGCTGAAGTTAAAACAAATGCTAAGAAGCACTCCAAAAATAAGCCGGAATCACAATCTATCAACAATGAGAATCCGGATCCACAGCCCAGTAACTTGAATTCAAGCGAGTAAGAGCTGAAACTTCTGAGAAGTGAAATCAACACGTTACAGTTCTATTTTTGTCTTTGAGTAGTTATGACAGCTTAATTTATATTCGGTTTCACTTTTTCTTTTATAGGTAAACGACAAGGTTTCATCTTTGGAGCAGTTAATGATTTCCTCATTTGAAAAGGTTTTTAAAGCTCTAGGTGAACACAATGCTTCAAAGGTATTCTCATGACTATGCTTATTTTTATTTTTACCTATTACTATAATTTTACAACTTTTTGTATATTTTTTCTGAACAGTGTAATCGAAAAGATGACAACCATCATGATAATCATGGCCATCATAAAGATTATTTAGGAGATAATGAAGTTGCAGAGAATAATTTTGGTAGTGAGGAAGTTATGAAGAAAAATATTGGCATTGAGGAAGTTGTAAAGAAAAATGTTGACAATGAGGTAAGTCTAGAGCAAACTGTTGATGTTATGGAGGGTGTGGTGAAGGATTCTATAGAAGATGGTAAAAGTAGTGAAGGAGTTAGTGATGACGAAGCCTGGATTGAGGATGCCGAGCCTGAAATCACTGCAATCACCCAGAAGTTTTGTGACAAAATACTGCTAATATGGGGAGTTTGGTGGATGATTCTGTACAACTTGGTAAAAATAGTTATGAGAAAGTTGGTGAGGACAATAGCTGGAGTAGTGATGTTGAGGCTCAAATAACTGCAATCACCCAAAAGTATTTCAATCAAAATATTGTACATGGTGATTGTTTAGGAGTGGAGAAAAATATTGCTACTATGCAGGAAGATCGTAGTTATTGTTGATCATGACACACCTGAAATGAACCCTAGAGAAAGAAAACCAGCAGGGATCATGAAGTCACCATTCATGAACACATTTGACTCTGGTGGCACCATCCAAGTTGTTCAAAATAAGCCAAAAAAGTCAAAGAAGCCCATTTTAACTATAAAGTATCCTTTTCAGGGAAATGTTGACAATCGTGTTGATTTCAGAGTATTGTGTAAGTGGAACACTTTCATCAATAGAGGCTTAAGGACTAATGCGCCGTAAGTTTTATGTTTCAGTTTTTTCTTTTTTCTTTTTTTTCCTTGTTTATTTTCGTGTTTTGTGTTATGAACCATTAGTTTTTATCGTGATTCATCAGGGAGGGTGTTTATACAGAGGCTAGCAATAAGCTAAATAAAATCTTTGAATTTGGAGTTGATGATATTGGAGAAAAAAAATGATTCTTCACATTTGTATATCCCGGCCTACCCTTGTGTGATTCAGTAAGTCAATGCTTTAACTGCAAAATATAAATTGGTTATATATATTTTAGTTTTCTCATACTGTAATTTTCTGACTATGTATGTATATTCTTCATATTTCAGCGTATTGATGTATTTTTTTACTATTTGAGAAAGAAAGTGAAGTACGACGTTGATGTTCCAGTAAGATTCACAACTATTGATTGTTGGTTTAACTGCTTGATTTCAAATTTGTACAAGGAGTTTTTGGAGAAAAGCAGAGACACGAATTTGATTACTGAAACAAATCCAATTGCTGAGTATATACTTGGGTATTTTTTAAGATGTAATATTCATTAGTCTAATATTGATAAAGTCCTTTTCTCTATAAATCTGTATGATAAGTGACATTGGATATTGGCGAGATTGTCATTCAAAGATCTGCGCATTTATGTATACGATTCCATGAGTGGCGCACGGCAGAATAGTGCAGTTCGGAGATCAGTTGAGCCATACTCAGTGTTGCTCCCATATTTCCTTCATCGTATTGATTTTTGGGACACAAACGAGAATCCTATGGGACCAATAAACCTTTTGAGATTCATGTCATTGATGGGTTGCCAACACAAGATAACACATAAATTATTATTAAATATTTCTAATTCTCATTCATTTTTTGTACATGAATTCCTATTTAGATATTATCCTAACTTATTCAACGTTTATGTGCCACCTTGTATGTAGTGATTGTGGTGTTTATGTTGCTGCATTTGCTGAGTACATCATTCAAGGCAACAATATTCCTAAAGCTATTGATATTGATGGGATATAGAACGATATGGTATATTGCTATGGGATTATGGAGTGAAGAAACAAAGAGGACATGCAGCTAGTGATGACGAGTCTACTGGTAGATTGAAGGATCAGACAAAAAAGGATAACAAAAAAAAGAGCAAGTCGCATTCCGTTGTTGATGACAAGTCTTTGAAGGATAACAAGAAAAAGGGCAAGACACATGCCGTTTGTGATGACAAGACTTTGAAGGATATTAAGAAAAAGAGAAAGTTGCATGCTGTTGGTGATGATGAGACTTTGAAGGATATCAAGAAAAAAGGCAAGTTGAAGGGCAAGATGAAGTAGTTTGGGATAGTTTAACAGAAAATTCACATGTAGTTTTAAGATGAAAGTAGCTTGGTTCTGATATTGTCTATGATTGCATACCGTTGCATACTTATATCACGTTTTATGCTTTTTTTTTTGGGATATTTTTGAACAATATGTTTGAAATGCTAATATTGAATATTATTTTTAATTGCGACTTGTTTGTTTTCAGTTAATAGTGAAATTATGAAAATTTCAGATTTTGTATAGTTTTGACTTTTCTACAGTTTTAGTTTTGTATTTATACAGTTTAATCTGTTTCGACAGGTTTTGCATTTTCGACAGATTTTGCAAATCTAGTTGGTGTTGCTATGTTATTATAGGAAGTTTTGTGAACGAAGTTTTGGGGGCAGCTAACTGTATTTAAACTGTATAGCGACAGTTTATTTTGTATAATTTTTGTATAGTAACAGTCCTTTGTATATGTTTTGTATAGTGACATATATTTTGTATATTTTTTGTATAGCGACAGTTTATTTTGTATAGTAATATCTATATGTATATTTTTTGTATAGTCACAGTCTATTGTATGTAAATTGTATATACAATAGTGACGGTCTATTTTTTTTTTGTATAAATATACAATTTCTATTTTGTATATTTTTGTATAGTGACAATCCTTTTTGTATATTTTTTGTATAGTGATAGTCTATTTTGTATTTTTTTGTATAGGAAAAAAAATATTACATTTAAATTGTATAGTGACAGTCTATTTTGTATATTTTTTGTATAGTGATAGTCTTTTTTGTATATATATTGTATAATGTCATCTGTTTTATATATTATTTTGTATAGTGACATCCATAATAGTATTTGGAATAAAACTTCTATCAATACTTTCATTATGATAAAAAGTAGCATCTTAATTCATACATCAAAGAGAATCTGATTGCATATCTCATTATTTTTTCAATATTCTAATTGTAACATTCAGAAGGAAAAATATTACAAAATACTAAATTACTGTAGCAACATCTACTAGTTGTCTTGAGCATTCCTGCATATTCTTCTATTGTGTCCTTGTTTCCCATACATTCCACATGTAACAGTTTTAGTATACAGATATTCATAAAGTCCCTTGCGCCGCGACTTCATCGGTCTTCCTGGTTTTCCCTTCACTATCGGTGGTAGGACCACATTATCTAACACCTATGTTGGAAGGTCCCATGTAGTTTCATCTGGAAGTGGATTAACTGGGACTTCTATGTCTTCTTGAAGTATTCCTTGGTGTAATAGGCGGAACAATATTTGGGTGCTTCCATGCGTGTGTAGTCCAATACTGCCATAACATGTAGACAAGGAATCTTATCCACTTGAAATCGTTTGCACGAGCATTCTTTTTTTTCTTCATGCAGACTATGTTCCGCCTTTGTTTAGCATCCACTACTACATATACATAATCGATTGAAGGTTTCACCTAAATTTAAATAGTATCATTAGTAAAACTAAAACAGGGATATGACAAGTATTAATGCATTTTTGTCAAAGTATGTTATCCAGGCGTATGAAGTAAGACATGATAAAAGAATATTTACCGCCATCTTTTGCGACAAATAGCTATTTTCCTTCAGTACTTCATGATATTTTTTTCCTAGGCCAGTAAATATACTCATTGCAGTCATTCTATTTGTATTATTCCATTTCATAACCAAATTCATCATGTAATCTTGCAAACTCATGATTGGTATCTCTCTTGCCTCTCTGTTTCTTGCATTGAGTTACTCGACAATATTTGAAGTCATCACCATGGATCTATTAACAGTGAAATGCACTACGGATCATTTTTCATAACCAACTTGGAACAGGTAACCCCTTACCCTCTTATCAATACTGTCCATATCTTGCATGAGGCGATTAAAATCTTCAATTTTGTATGCTCTGGCCATTGCAAAAAATACTTCCCTCAGCCGGTCATGGTTCTTCTTGAACTGCTTCTTTATGTTATTCTAAAGATGAAAGATGCATACACAGTGAGATACCTCTAGATACACAATCGAAACATCCGTCAATATGCTTGCATGACGATCAAATATGATGCACATCCTTTCCCTTTCCCCAAAAGCCTGTCTAAACATTTCAAAAAAACATTCCCAGGAAACATCATTTTCAGAATCCACAACAGCGTATGCTAGTGAAAAATTTTACCTGGTTAAGAAAATAAAAAAACATCCACATGTTATTTTTGTTATACACAAATAAGAACTATCTATACCATATATAATTATTATACGAGTCTGCAACATATTCAGCTGCCACATCTTGTGCGCTAGCTGTTAACATTGTTCCTCTGTGTGATGATTTGAGGAATCTCCCATCAACCACTACAATAGGGTAACAGTATTTCCATCCTATGATTGATGCATTTAGTGCGATAAAAACATACATGAAGCGCCCGTCCTCTAATTTATTAACATTGTGACAGGACCAGGATTTGCCATATTTATCATATACAAGTGACCCGGTAGTTTTCTATAAGATTCGCGTGGTATCCCTCTTAGTAGTTCAAGCGCCTTTTCTTTTGTTCTATAAGTTTTTACGTAACTCATATTAATCCCATACTGTTGTTTCATGTCTCTCATGATGTCTGCCGGAGTGTATATTGTTTTTAGATTGGCATATTTGTTGCAAATTATTTTTGCAATGGCTGGCTAAGTAGCATGACGTTGTGAAAACAGTCTACTCATCTCGGGGCAAGTGTGAACATCATTGAACCGTCTAACCTTGAAGACATTTGATTTGTGTAGACTTGAAGATCTAAGACTCCATTTGCAACTTTCATCCACGCATGTAAGACAATACCTATTTAAAATATAGTGTTATGATAATGCATTTCATCATATTTTTACACCTGTGTCTCAAATAAACAAGCAGTATACATATGCAATCTCACTATACAATAATTATATATTTTTTTTACAAGCAGTATATATAAAATTACAGAGAAGTGCAATCTCATAAGTAGAAATCATACCTTATTGTAGATGATCTATCCACTATGAATTGATATTTTTCTCGTATTGTGTAGTGCTTTATTACACTAATGAGTGTATCTTTGTCCCAATACAACTGACCTTCTACAAATTCTTCATGTTGTGGGTTGTCTATTAAACAATTTCCCTTCAATATCTCAATTTTGTCTTCTTTTACATGATTATCCATCATCTCAACAATATTAGTTCCGTGTACTTCTTCTACATTCTGACATTGTAAATCAGCTGAAGTTGTTGCGAGTAAGTTGCCACCCAAGCATGAGCTTGAATATGAGCATTCAACACTTGAATACACAGTTTTCAATGTTATGCATAATGGATATTCAGTGACATCCAGGTTTTTCTTTTTCATCTCCATATACAAGCGCACACTCATATCATTGTATATTGAAATTGCTATATAGCCATCCTTCACTGTACATTTTATCTCCATTGCACTTGTAATTGAATCTCTACCCAATTGCTTGTATATCTCATCAACAAAATACTCATAGCTACAGTCCGAATTGATCAACACGCCATTAACAAGGAAATTAACAAATTTACTCTCACTTACTCTTTCACCACTGCGTTGAACTAAAGTCAAAATCGAAATTGGAACAGTAGTTCCAATATTCACAATCTCCATAGACATTAGCTGAGTTTGTCGATTTTGTACTAATTTTACAATTTAAGAACGAAATCTCAACTCTATTAAGCTGATTGTAGGCAACAATTATGCAAAAACTTTGAATTTCAGCGTGAATTTTTTGGAGCTTTTCTCTGGGTTTAATCTTCAGAAACCCTAGAACTTTTTTGACAATGTGAATAATTGGGCGACTTTTATAGTGTTTGGAGGTTGATGATCCCATACTAAACGCGTGAATTTAGGATACAAAATCGATTAGGAGTGCTTTCCTTTTTGTTTGTGTTGAGCGTATAGTTTCAGCTTTTTCAGTTGCTAGCCTTTATTATTGTTTTTAGGCTATGGCTTATAAGGAGTTATTTTGTGGCTATCAGGTGATATAAGTTTGGTCCTAGTGGCTACAAATGAAGTTTGCTCTTTTGTTGTGTACATGGGCCCATTGCTTTCTGTCAGGTGCTGATTCAAGGTTACCTGAATATTGACTAGCCATGGCGTCATTACATGTGTTACAGAAGTCGAATTTTATTAATCTGATTTTGACCTTAGCTGTAATCAGTATGTCTAGTAGTGCTATGTATCGTGTAAGCAGAACAAATCCATTGATCCAACTAAAAGAGTAAAGAACATAGTTAAGTTACAAAAAGTACAACAAAATGTGACAAGTTCTAATACTGCCGTGATTCACAAAGGGAAACAAGGTTGAAGTTGTTGAATCACATATTCTTGCACACTTCAACATAGTATCAAAGCAGATAGAAGTCTTAGGTTCGAGTTTCACTGCCATCTAATATCAAAAAAAAAAAAATCACGTGCTTGGTTCATCAAAAAGAATTAAGCTCGCACATAAGGGACATGTTAAAGACATAATTAAGTAAATAAAAGTGTGTTATCTCTAACAGCTTAAACTTTTAAATGAGATGATTACACACTCCAACATGAGTCAACCCTGAATAGAATACTTGTAAACCTTTTACTAAATGCATGTTTCAAATATGAAAAATCCCATGCATTCAGCATGATTTCTTGTTGCCACTTCTAAATCTATGACGGAACCAAAATTTAAAATTTATGGGCGCGATATTGCGGTCTTTTTAAGTTACTGGGTTCTAAATTATATTTTTATACATATTCAATGAATTTTTAAAATAAATACAAAGTATGAACAAAAGCTACTGGGTTTGACCAAACCCGCATCTGATACTGTGGCTCCGCCCCTGGGTAGCATGTAGGTCTATTAGAAGGGAGGTGGTAAATACAAGTAAGATTCAAAAACAAAACTACAATTCCAAAGTTTGTGATTATTACCAAACTTCCGTCATGTCCATATAATAGCTCCTGCACCAGCTTATCCCCTCGAAGCACCATCAAAATTCAAGAGTACAAGATAGCTGCTGAAGATAATAACTATGAATGTTAATGAAATTCAGAGTACATTCCAATTCTGATATGCTAAATTGGAAATTGATAATGAATGTTAACGAAATGTTATAAAGTATGGTGCATGTATACATGATTCACCTTGTCACACCTCATTTTTCCGCACCCGATGGGGTGCAAGGGAGTTTTTTCCAATTAAAGGACAATCGAAACGGGATTAGTTTATTTATGTCAGAGTCGCCACTTGGGAGATTTAGGGTGTCCCAAGTCACCAATTTTAATCCCGAATCGAGGAAAAGAATGACTCCATATTACAGTCTGCGTACCAGAAATCCGGATAAGGAATTCTGTTAACCCGAGAGAAGGTGTTAGGCATTCCCGAGTTCCGTGGTTCTAGCACGGTCGCTCAACTGTTATATTTGGCTTGATTATCCGATTTTATACGAATATGAACTTATGTGCAAATTTTAACTTTTAACCGCTTTTATCATTTACTATTATTTTTGTCAAGAATTGCAACGTTGTGAAAGTGTATCTCGAACCACGTTACAATCAATGTACCCGTGGTCGTCGACACACTTTGACTCCGTCGAGATTTGGATTTGGGTCACATCAATGTGCACCCGAGTTTAAGGAAATTAAATTATTAAAGGCGCGCCTAAGGCGACTAGAGTATTTATTTTGGGTAGGACCGTGGAATTTTTCTAAAACGGTCTATCCCGAAATCTAAGCAATTTGAAAGCAAATATTTACTGAGGGCCCCGCAATTTTGTATTTTTATTTGGCGAGACTCATCTCATTCTTATTTTTTAAAGGAATTTGCAACGTCGTGGACACGCATCTCGAATCACGTCACAATCAATGTACCCGTGATTAGAAACACATTTCGACTCCGTTGAGATTTGAATTTGGGTCGCATAAATGTGCACCCGAGTTTAAGAAGGTAAGATTTATTAAGGCGCGTCCTAAAGAGACTAACGTATTGTTATTTTAGGAAGAGGCCATGAACGTTCATTAAACGGCCAAATCCAAAGTCTAGTAAATGCTTATGTATTTATTGAGGGCCCCAGCGATGTGTGATTTATTTGGCGAGGCTCGTCTCATTTTTATTTTAAGGATAAACCTACAGTGACTATATTTTCTATTAAATTCGTCTCTAAAATAAAAGAAAATCTCTTAATTATTTACATGCTGAAAAACGTATATTAGTTATTAGTTTACGGCTAATGCGAATGAAAAAATTGCGATCGAGTTTGTACAAAGAAAAACTGCTTTCATTCTGTTATTTACTAATGCTAGAACATGAGATAGATACATAATAATATCAAAAACAGATTAATTATTCTCCGATTAATTTAAACTAACATTATTAGATGAAGAAATTATACATATGCAACCTCATTACTCATTAATCATTCAACTACATTTTTATACAAAGAAAAGAAAATTATATTCAACCACAAATCTAAACAGGAGGAATTCAACAGGAACAAAGCCTGATTAATATTTCATTTTTTGCTTCAAGCCGAGATTGTACAAATGTGTACCTGGAAACAGCAGTACAAGAACAAAAGAAGGAGAGTCAGCAGCAATAATACCACAGCAACAGCAGATTCAGCAACACCGCAAACCAGTAACAACCAGTAGAATAACCCAGCAACGGATTGAAAAATCAGCAATGCCAAAGTGCAATCACAGTCAAAGCAGAAGCGAGAAAAGATACAAGATGCAGTAGTTTCTGACTTTGAATCACACTTGAGAAAAGACAAACGGAATTTATTCAAGTAGAAGTTCAAGTTGTCTTTCTCTTTTACTCTCTAACACTCTTGAAATTCTCCAGAATGTATTACTCTCAAAAATATTCTCCCAATAATCTCTAAGTCTTCCTTAATGTTTTTTTTCAACTTCAAAACTCTCCAAAATGAATTCTGCCCCTGTATATTCAGTGTATCCAGAATGTATATCGGGTGTATACTTCTCACTCCGCCCCCTCTTTTTTTCTTCTCTCTATCTAGTTTTTCCTCTTTTTTTTCCACCCCTTCTTCCTAAATTTTCTCTTCTATTTATAGCAAAATTTTCGAAATTTTCAGATTTTTTTTTATTTTATTATTTTTTTAATTAAAAGAAATCCCACTTACAAATTGCTTTTATTTTTTTAGAAAAAGAAATCCCACCTTTATTTACTTTTATTTTTAAAATTCCAACTTTAATTACTTTATCTTATTTAAAATCCCACTTTTTATTTTTTTAAAAGAGAATCTCACTTTATTTAACTTTTCTTTAAAAAACAAACCACTATCTTTTCTTTTTCTTTTAAAAATGCTACTTTCAATTACTTTAAATTTTTTAAATTTTCAGATACCTTTATATTTATTTTTTAATTCCAACCTTATTTTACTTTTAAATTTTTTAAAACTTTTTACTTTTTTTAAATTTTCTACATTCTTTTACTTTTTTTTTTTTTTTTTAAAATCATTTCCGAAATTACTATATATATATTTTTTAAAATAAAAATAATAAATAAAATAAAATATTTTCGGATTTTTTTATATATAAAAAAACAAAAAAAATAAAACTATTAATAGTGATAATTCACTTTTTATTTTTTATTTTTTTGGTTTTGTTTTGTGTTGGACAAAAATGAAGAAGGGGTGTTGGGTTAATGGAGCGGACCGGATCGACCCGGTTTGAAACGGACCGGGTCATGGGGAAAGTTGGGCAATTATTTGGGCCTGTGGTTTGAAATTGAAGAAGTGGCCCAATCCGATTTTTCTTTGTATTTTTGTTCTCTTTTCTTCTTTTATTTTTCTAAAACTAAATTATAAAAGTACTTAAATTATTATTAAGAACTAAATTAAGTTATAAAAGCGCAAATTAACTTCCAATAACAATTAACGCACAATTAAGTAATAATTAAGCATAAAATTGTTCATTTGGACATTAAATGCTAAAAATGCAAAAGATGCCTATTTTTGTATTTTTTATTAATTTAACAAATAAACATGCATAGACAAACATACAAATAGTTACACAAAATATCACAAAAATTGCACACCAAGAAAAATTATTTTATTTTTGAATTTTTTGGGAGTAATTCTCATATAGGGCAAAAATCACGTGCTTACAGCTGCCCCTCTTTGCCCGAAGACACGAATGGTTTTCGTGCAAAGATAAAGCGAGCGATTTTTGCCCATCCGAGTACTCCGTGTGAAGCATTTTTTTTATTTTTTTATTTTGAAAAAGATTTGACCGAACCTTTGCTTCAAAGGTTTCCTACATATCCTGGGCTAAACAGGAATCAGGTCAATGTAGTTCGGGAAGCTTTGGTAGCTGGGACTACCGTGGGACTGCAATGTTACTGTTGTTGCATGCTGTTATCACTGCTTACCGATCTCCTTGTTACACCGTGCTTAAAAGAAAACAAGAAGCTAGGCTAGACTAAAATTTGTTCTTGTTGCCTTGCTTTCTTGTCGGCTTGTGTTTCCTCCGGTGCTTTTCTTTCTTGAATTTGGGCGTAATACTGGCCTTTTGCTTTTCTGAATACCAGTTTTCATCATTTTGCTCGGTCCTCTAGGGACATGGCTTTCTTCATCAAGCTTTTTGGCGGTTCTTCTGGTGGGTATGGCTCTCTTCATCAGACTTGTTATGCTGGGCATGATTTAATGTTCACCAGCTGCTTCTTTCAAGACGCCTCTTTTATTCCTTTTGACTCATGCGCCTGAATTTGTGCTGGGACCTCTTGTTGCAACCTTCTGTTTTCGGTGCTAAGATTTTATTGTTTCCTGTTGGAGATTCTTGTTGTAACCCTCTGTTTTATTGTCTTCTGACTTGATCTTGAAATGTATGCCTCTGTTATTATGGGCGGACTCCCAACTTCAACACTTGAAAAGTAAAGACTGGAATGTATGCCTCTGTTATCTGGGCGGGCTCCCAACTTCAACACTTGAAAAATAAAGACTGGAATGTATGCCTCTGTTATCTGGGCGGACTCCCAACTTCACTACTTGAAATGTAAAGACTGGAATGTATTCTTCTGTTATTATGGGCGGGCGCCTGGCTTCATCATCTTGAATTTAACAACCTCTATTCTCCAGGTGGGATCCTACAACCAAAACAAACAAAACAAACGAGAATTTCCTAACCCAGTTTGCACTGGGAAGATTTGTGAGTCTTTAGCAAAATTGTAACCTATTTATACTACTGATGCAATGATGAGAGTAAACTAAAGACTAGGCTAGGATGTGCATCTCCTACGAGTAAAACCAAAACTCTTGCTAGCAAATGTGTCTGCTAAAAAAACCTCAATGACTCAAACTAGAAAGTGCTTCTTCTATGGTTGAATCGGAATGAGCTAAACTAGGAAGTGCGTCTCCTAAGGGTGAAAACTTCAAAGAACTAGACTAGGAATTGTGTTTCCTATGGTCGAACTCAAAATGAATCAAACTACGAAGTGCATCTCCTAAGGGTGAAATCTCAATTCCGGAAGTGCGTCTCCTGAAATAAAGTATAACCTGAAAAAGCCAAACTAGGAAGTGCATCTCCTAAAGTAAAAGTATAACCTGAAAAAGCCAAACTAGGAAGTGCGTCTCCTAAAGTAAACTTAATTCAGGAAGTGCGTTTCCTATGCACGAAATTAAACTTAGGAAGTGCGTCTCCTAGGGGTTAAATAGTCTTAGGAAGTGCGTCTCCTATGGGTGAAACCTTAATGATTTTGAACTAGGAAGTGCGTCTCCTATGAATGAAAATAATTTAGGAAATGCGTCTCCTATGCGTGAAATCTTAATTTAGGAAGTGCGTCTCCTATGGGATAAAAGTAAACTTAGGAAGTGCGTCTCCTATGGGCAAAACTAAACTTTAAGGAAGTGCGTCTCCTATTGGGTACAATAAACTTAGGAAGTGCGTCTCCTGTGGGTACAATAAACTTAGGAAGTGCGTCTCCTATTGGTAGAACTGAACTTGGGAAGTGCGTCTCCTATTGGGTACAATAAACTTAGGAAGTGCGTCTCCTATTGGTAGAACTGAACTTAGGAAGTGCGTCTCCTATGGTAAAACTGAACTTAGGAAGTGCGTCTCCTATGGTAAAACTGAACTTTAGGAAGTGCGTCTCCTATGGTAAAACTGAACTTAGGAAGTGCGTCTCCTATTGGGTACAATAAACTTAGGAAGTGCGTCTCCTATTGGGAAAAACTAAACTTAGGAAGTGCATCTCCTATTGGTAAAACTTACTTAGGAAGTGCATCTCCTATGGGTACAACTATACTTAGGAAGTGCGTCTCCTGTTGGTGAAATAAACTTAGGAAGTGCGTCTCCTATTGGTGAAATAAACTTAGGAAGTGCGTCTCCTATTGGTGAAACTTTTCTTAGGAAGTGCGTCTCCTATTGGGTAAAACTAACTTAGGAAGTGCGTCTCCTATTGGGTGAAATAACTTAGGATGTGCGTCTCCTATTGGGTGAAATAACTTAGGAAGTGCGTCTCCTATTGGTACAACTAAACTTAGGAAGTGCGTCTCCTATTGGTGAAACTATTCTTAGGAAGTGCGTCTCCTATTGGTAAAACTTGGCTTAGGAAGTGCGTCTCCTACTGGTGAAACTATTCTTAGGAAGTGCGTCTCCTATAGGTGAAACTATTCTTAGGAAGTGCGTCTCCTCTTGGTGAAACTTATCTTAGGACTAACTTAGGATGTGCGTCTCCTCTTGGTGAAACTATTCTTAGGAAGTGCGTCTCCTCTTGGTGAAACTATTCTTAGGAAGTGCGTCTCCTTAGGATGTGCGTCTCCTATTGGTGAAACTTAGCTTAGGAAGTGCGTCTCCTATTGGTGAAACTTAGCTTAGGAAGTGCGTCTCCTATTGGTGAAACTATTCTTAGGAAGTGCGTCTCCTATTGATGAAACTATTCTTAGGATGTGCGTCTCCTATTGGTGAAACTGACTTAGGATGTGCGTCTCCTCTTGGTGAAACTTACTTAGGAAGTGCGTCTCCTCTTGGTGAAACTTAACTTAGGATGTGCGTCTCCTGTTGGTGAAACTAACTTAGGATGTGCGTCTCCTGTTGGTGAAACTAACTTAGGATGTGCGTCTCCTCTTGGTGAAACTATTTTTAGGAAGTGCGTCTCCTTAGGACGTGCGTCTCCTATTGGTGAAACTTTTCTTAGGAAGTGCGTCTCCTCTTGGTGAAACTAACTTAGGATGTGCGTCTCCTCTTGGTGGAACTTACTTAGGATGTGCGTCTCCTATTGGTGAAATTGACTTAGGAAGTGCGTCTCCTAATGGTGAAACTTATCTTAGGATGTGCGTCTCCTATTGGTGAAACTTAACTTAGGATGTGCGTCTCCTATTGGTAAAAATAAACTTTAGGAGGAAATACATCTCCTATGGGTAAAAAACAAACTTAGGAGGAAATGCATCTCCTAAGGGTGAAACTAAAACAAACTTAGGAGGAAATGCATCTCCTATGGGTGGACCAAAACAAACTTAGGAGGAAATGCATCTCCTATGGGTGGAACTAAAACAAACTTAGGAGGAAATGCATCTCCTATGGGTGGACTAAAACAAACTTAGGAGGAAATGCATCTCCTATGGGTGAAACTAAAACAAACTTAGGAGGAAATGCATCTCCTATGGGTAAAAATAAACTTAGGAGGAAATGCATCTCATCACTAGGGCATATAGGAATGGGCTGAGCGCAGACCCTTGGTGCAACTCCGTAATAACTGGAAAGTGTTCAGAGTCGCCTCCTACTGTCCTAACCCGAGTCTTAGCTCCAGCATACATGTCTTTAATCACCTTAATATAGTCAACCGGGACCCCTTTATCCTCTAAGCAGCTCCACAAGACCTCCCTAGGAACCCTATCGTACGCTTTCTCCAGATTAATAAACACCATGTGGAGATCCTTCTTCCTATCCCTGTACTGTTCCACCATCCTCCTAATAAGGTGGATAGCTTCTGTGGTAGATCGCCCCGGCATGAACCCGAACTGGTTGTCTGAAATAGACACCGTCCTTCGCACTCTCATTTCTACCACTCTCTCCCAAACTTTCATGGTATGACTTAGTAATTTGATGCCCCTATAGTTGTTACAGCTCTGGACATCACCTTTGTTCTTATACAACGGGACCATTGTACTCCACCTCCACTCTTCAGGCATCCTATTAGTCTTGAATATAACACTAAACAATGCAGTAAGCCATTCCAAGCCTGCTCTACCCACACACCTCCACAGTTCAACCGGAATTTCGTCTGGCCCGGTAGCTCTGCCCCTTCTCATCTTACGCATTGCCTCCATGACTTCATCGATCTCAATGTCCCTACAATTACTTACTTCATGGTGACTGTCGGCATTCCTCGATTCCCCAAGTATAATATCCTGATCCCCTTCTTCACTTAGAAGTTTATGAAAGTAGGTCTGCCACCTCCTCTTAATCTGGTCATCTCCCATCAAAACTTTGCCGTCATCATCTTTTATGCACCTCACTTGGTCCAGATCCCGAGTTGTCCTCTCTCTCGCCTTAGCGAGTCGGAATAACTTCTTCTCCCCACCTTTGTTCCTTAGTTCCTCATACAGACGAGCAAAAGCTGTCGTCTTAGCCTCCGTCACTGCCATCTTCGCCTCCTTCCTAGCTACCTTATACCTTTGACTGTTCTCTCTCTTCTCCTCCTCGTCAGTGCTCCCTACTAACCTTAGGTAAGCCGCCTTCTTTGCTTCCACTTTACCTTGGACAACTGCATTCCACCACCAATCTCCTTTGTGTCCACCATTGTGGCCCATAGATATCCCTAACACCTCTCTTCCGCCTTTCTTATACAGTCCGCCGTCGTCGACCACATTGTGTTTGCGTCCTCACTACTTCTCCAAGCTCCCATTGCCGATAACCTTCCTTCCAACTCCTTAGCTTTATCCTTAGTTAAGGCTCCCCACCTAATCCTGGGGCGTCCTTGTACTGACCTCTTCTTCCTCCTTATCCTAATACAAATGTCCATCACCAAAAGCCTATGCTGCGTTAAGAGGGTCTCACCTGGGATAACCTTGCAGTCCTCGCACAACCTTCTGTCGCATCTCCTGAGGAGGAGATAATCAATCTGAGTCTTCGCCACCGAACTTTGGTAAGTAACCAAATGTTCATCTCGCTTCGTAAAACTCGAGTTCGCAATGACTAGATCGAAAGCCTTGGCAAAGTCCAACAGTGAAATGCCCCCTCCGTTCCGCTCCCCGAAACCAAAGCCGTCACGCACCTCAGTGTACCCACCTGCAGATGACCCAATATGACCATTGAAATCTCCTCCTATGTGTCACACCTCCTTTTTCCAACCCCGCGAAGGGCGTAAGGAGTTTTTCCAATTAAAGGACAATCAAAACGGGATTTATTTATTTATTTCAGAGTCGCCACTTGGGAGATTTAGGGTGTCCCAAGTCACCAATTTTAATCCCGGATCGAGGAAAAGAATGACTCCATATTACAATCTGCGTACCAGAAATCCGGATAAGGAATTCTGTTAACCCGGGAGAAGGTGTTAGGCATTCCCGAGTTCCGTGGTTCTAGCACGGTCGCTCAACTGTCATATTCGGCTTATTTATCTGATTTTAAATACAATTATGAACCAATGTGCAAATTTAACTTTTTACCACTTTATTATTATTATTATTATTTTTTTTAAAAAAAAAAATTGTGAACATCGTTTAAAACATGTCTTTGGATTACGTCACATGAAATGCACCCGCAATCCGGAACACATTTTTATTCAATGTTTTAGGATTTAGATTTGGGTCGCATGAAATGCGCATCCGAGTTTAAGAAGGTAAAATTGATTAAATCGCGCCTAAAGAGTCTAGCGCGTCATTATCTTTGGGGAAGGAAGTGAAATTCACTAAACAATCCATCCCAAATTCTAAGTAATTTTTTTTAAAATAATTAAATAAATAAATGAGATTGGAGAATCCTGTAAATTTTTGTATTATTTACATCTATTTATTTTTAGCGAAATCCTTCCTTATTTTAAGAATATCCTTTAATGACTACCTTTTTATTATTACTAAGTTTGTTTATAAATATAAAATCAATATCTACATTCTTGAAAATGACATATTAAATAGAAGAGAAAAACAAATATTAACAGAAAGTAATAAAAATTATAATCATAAATACAACATGGAATTGTCGAAAAAAAAATAAAATAAAAAAATAAAAAAACTAATTATCCCATAGTTGGATTAAAATTCAAATTGTTAGTAAGAATTAAGCTTATTGAAACTAATTATTTACAAATACTGAAAATTGAAAGAAAGAAAAATAAAAACTTGATTACTAAACCATATTTCTAACTTTGTTTTAATTCACATCATGTCATAATACTTGTTCGCAAACTAATTCATGTTATAAATGAAATTGACTACATGATTATGATTAACTTATCGTTGACGAAAAACCTTATGAATAAGGAACTTAGTTAATTTTTGCCAAACTGATTCAATAACGCCATTTTTACGTTATTTCTTCTATTTTTGTTATTAAACAGTTTTAATTAATAATCAGGCTTAAATATATTTCCTAATAATCTGGTTAAGACGTTATTTAATATGTCCTAGTTATGCCAAATGACAGTGATTTACAGAATAATAATACATGAATAACCTAAATACAATACAAAAAATTAAATTAAACTAAATTAAAAATTTAACACTCCATTCTTCATTTCAGCTTACAAAATGCCAAAATTACAGTTGTGTACCTGATATTGTCAATATAAGAAGAAGAAAGTCAGCAACGTAATACGTAACACAGCAACAACAACAATAACCAGCAATAACCAGTCAACGAAAATCCCAGTGACAGCTTTGAAAAATTCAAAATAAAATCCAGGAATGCCGAAAATAACGGACAGAAACCAAGGGAAATTTTCAGATTTTTGAAAGGCTAGTTAATCTTCAACCCTTAATTTCTACACCTGTATACCAGAATATTTATCAGGTGTGTACTACTTTCTCTTCTAATTTTCAACTTTTTTTTCTTTGTATGTTTTTCTTTTCTTGAGAGTTTCAATGTTTTTTTTCGGAATAAATGTTCAGCTCCTTTTTTTCTCTAATCTCTCTTTTTTTCTCTCCCCCCCCTTTTATTCTGATTTCAAGACTTCTTATAACACATCCCATAAATCTTTTAATCAATTAAAATCAACTCATTTTCTCTACCAAACCCATTATCTTCCCACTCATCCCCATTATATTAAATAAACATATCACACCACCCCATTTCATTTTGTCCCCCATGCTTCTTTTAAAATAATGCAAGATTCCCCTTTAAATTAAATCTTGTCCCCCCTTTATATTAAATAATAATATCACAACCCACCCCATTTCATTTTGTCCCCCATGCTTCAAATAAACAATTACAAAATGTACAATTCCTAAACTACCCCTTCCGACCTTACTAAAATTACCAAACTACCCCTGAACGTATTACAAATTTACCAAACTACCCATCAGCTATAACATATCAATTAATCAAACTTAACCAAAATATAGACAATATGATCAATTTCTAACAATGTTCAAACAACAATATGAACACGGATGAACATCATAACAACAATATCACATGAACATGATTTTAACAACATTTCAACAACAAATCACATGAACACAAATTGAACAACAAAGAACAACTAAAATTTGATTGAACAATATTTTAGCAACAAACAATCCTATTTTCGGATTCAACACCAACAACAAACAAAGTATGAAGATTTCTAAATTCAATCATATTGAACTTAAAATCAACTCTAACAACATTACAACAAACAATTCTTATATTAAACTTTAAACAAGATTATGAGAACAATTCAAGCAATAATCATAAATGGTAAACAAGAAATCAAACTATACAAAATTCGGATTCAAGAACAATCAAACAAAGTATGAACATGGATGAATCTATTTTAAGACAACAAACATGACGGATTAAACGATTAAAACAATATATTCCTTTAATACAACTAAATTCTTTAAACAAATAACAAGATCGACGAAGAAACAATTATGAACTTAAACTTGAACTTAACAATATTAACAATTTCTAACAATACATAAACACATGAAACAAATTGAAGAAATAGTTGATTAAATTTCAATTTGAATCTAACAAACATCAAACTAACAAATACTTACTTAAACAATAATACAAACATGAAATAAACATGAAAACAACTAATTAAACTTCTATTTTGAAATCTGAAAATTAATTTAACGAAACATATGAACAAACTAAAATTATTTCAACTACGGACAAACAAAACAAACATTGAATCATTTATCGATTTTGAATCAGAAAAACAACGAACAACAAAAAAAATATGGACGAAATTTGAAAACATAAACCAACTAACCGATTCGAAACAACGACGAATAAACGAAGAAGATGGAGAGGAAGGAGCAGCAGTCCGCAGATGGCCATGGCAGCATCAAAGCTTGCTCGTCCATGGAGGAAACGTGAGCAGCAGCAGTTGCTGCGTGATCTTGGTCGCGACGGAGACGAAGAAGAACAACGCAGCAGCAACAAATGGAGCAGCAACTACGGCAACCATGACGGAGAAGCTGCCGCGAAACAGCAACGTCGGGGAGCTGGACGCGGCGAGAAGCAGTAACAGGCCGGAACGCAGCAGCAGTGGTGGAAACGGGCAGCAGTGGCGCGTTTGAACGATGAGGAAGCAGCTGCGGCGAGCAAAAGGAGTTGAAGAAGAAGCCGCGATAGTAGCAGCGTGGCGCAGGCAGGTTGTTTGTTCGCCGTTGGTGCTCGCGACTGTGGTCGGAGCTCGTGACTATGGTCGCGCTGGCTGGGGTTCGATGACGAGGAACGCAGCCATGGCTGCTAGAGAAGCAGTGGTCGTCCATGGATGTCGAGCTCAAGCTTGAGCTCGACGAAGAAGATGAAAGCAAACGCGGGCAGCCATGGCGCAAAAACAAAAACGACAATGGTGAAGCTTGAGGGCAGCCATGGTTATGTGGTGAAGGGGTGGTTGTGGTGGAGATGGTGAAGTAGCCATTGATGGAGCTTTGCTTAAGGAAGAAGAAGAAGAAAGATAGAAAGGGGGGGGGCGGGTGAGTTTTGGTCACTTTTAGGGTTTTCCTTTTATTTTTTGTTTTGTTTTGTGTCTTTGAAATGCAAGATAGGGGTATTGGGTCTTTTGGGTTATGGACTGGGTCGACCCAGTTCGAAATGGACTGGGTCGTAGGGAAGATTGGGCCATTTTTTGGGCCTGTGGCTTGAAATTGAAGAAGAGGCCCAATTCCGACTTTCTTTATATTTTCGCTCTCTTTTCTTCTTTTATTTTTCTAAAACTAAATTATAAAAATACTTAAACTATTATTAAGAACTAAATTAAGTTATAAAAGCGCAAATTAACTCCCAATAATAATTAACGCACAATTAAGTATTAATTAAGCATAAAATTGTATATTTGGACATTAAATGCTAAAAATGCAAACGATGCCTATTTTTGTAAATTTTTTATTTTTGTAAAACAAATTTAATTATTATCAATTGTAGAATTAAATCCTACATGCAAAATGCGACATATTTTTGTATTTTTTATTAATTTAGCAAATAAACACTCACAGACAACTACAAATAATTATTCAAAATATCACAAAATATCACAAAATTGCACACCAAAGAAAAATCATTTTATTTTTGAATTTTTTGGGAGTAATTCTCATATAGGGAAAAAATCACGTGCTTACTGCTGCCCCTCTTTGCCCGGAGACGCGTCTTTGCCCGGAGATAAATCGAGCGATTTTTGCCCATCCGAGTACTCTGTTGAAGCATTTTTTTGAAAAAGATTTGACCGAACCTTTACTTCAAAGGTTTCCTACATATCCTGGGCTAAACAGGAATCAGGTCAATGTAGTTCGGGAAGTCTTGGTAGCTAGGACTACCATGGGACTGCAATGTTACTGCTGTTGCATGCTACTTTTACTGTTTGCTGACCTCCTTATTACACCATGCTTAAAAAAATAAGAATCTAGACTAAGCTAGAAATTACAGAATCTTATCTGTTTTCCCCTTGCTCCGGTTGCCTCGCTTTTTGTCGGTTTGTGTTTCCTCTGGTGCCTTTTTACCAAGACTTCTGGCCCTTGATTTTTTTTTTAATACCAGTTTTCGTCATTTTGTTCGGTCCGCTGGGGACATGGCTTTCTTCATTAAGCTTTTTGGCGGTTCCTCTAGGGATACGATTATCTTCATCAGATTCATCAAGACGCGTCTTTTCTTTCTTTTGACTCATGCGCTTGAATTTGCGCTGGGACTTCTTGTTGCCACCCTCTGCCTTCCGGTGTTGGGATTTTTATTGTTTCCTGCTGGGGATTCTTGTTGTAACCTTCTGCCTTCCGGTGGGGTTACTGACTTCAAAATCTGCAGTATAAGACTGAAAAGTATTCCTCTCGTTATACAGGTGGGCGCCTGGACATGAAATGAAAATGTATACCCGCATTATACTGGTGGGCGACCTGGAAATGAAAAACTGAAATGTATGCCCGCATTATACTGGTGGGCGACCTAGAACAGAAATAAAAAGACAGAAATGTATTCCCGCATTATACTGGTGGGCGACCTAGAACATGAAATGAAAACATAAATGCATACCCGCATTATACTGGTGGGCGACCTAGAACATGAAATGAAAACATAAATGTATACCCGCATTATACTGGTGGGCGACCTAGAACAGAAATGAAAAGACAGAAATGTATTCCCGCATTATACTGGTGGGCGACCTAGAACATGAAATGAAAACATAAATGCATACCCGCATTATACTGGTGGGCGACCTAGAACATGAAATGAAAATATAAATGTATACCCGCATTATACTGGTGGGTGACCTAGAACAGAAATGAAAAGACAGAAATGTATTCCCGCATTATACTGGTAGGCGACCTAGAACATGAAATGAAAACATAAATGCATGCCCGCATTATACTGGTGGGCGACCTAGAACATGAAATGAAAAGATAAATGCATGCCCGCATTATACTGGTAGGCGACCTAGAACATGAAATGAAAAGAGAAATGTATACCCGCATTATACTGGTGGGTGACCTAGAACAGAAATGAAAAGACAGAAATGTATTCCCGCATTATACTGGTGGGCGACCTAGAACATGAAATGAAAACATAAATGCATACCCGCATTATACTGGTGGGCGACCTAGAACATGAAATGAAAAGATAAATGCATACCCGCATTATACTGGTGGGCGACCTAGAACATGAAATGAAAAGACAAAAATGTATTCCCGCATTATACTGGTGGGCGACCTAGAACATGAAATGAAAACATAAATGCATACCCGCATTATACTGGTGGGCGACCTAGAAAATGAAATGAAAAGATAAATGCATGCCCGCATTATACTGGTAGGCGACCTAGAACATGAAATGAAAAGAGAAATGTATACCCGCATTATACTGGTGGGTGACCTAGAACAGAAATGAAAAGACAGAAATGTATTCCCGCATTATACTGGTGGGCGACCTAGAACATGAAATGAAAACATAAATGCATACCCGCATTATACTGGTGGGCGACCTAGAACATGAAATGAAAAGATAAATGCATGCCCGCATTATACTGGTGGGCGACCTAGAACATGAAATGAAAACATAAATGCATACCCGCATTATACTGGTGGGCGACCTAGAACATGAAATGAAAACATAAAATGTATTCCCGCATTATACTGGTGGGCGCCTAATTGGTAAAGAATAATTTGAATTTGTTTCCTCGATTCTCCGAGAAAATTTCCACTTGTGGCAGAAAATTTTCTGCCCCAATTCTGGCGATCTTTCTTATGGCGTATCTTTAGGCCATCATCAACACTTTATTTTCCTGTTCAAATCAAAGAAAATTTAGTTAGTTTTTTTTTTTTTGAAATATGGCGAGTGGTCATGTCACTCCTGATGGGGATGATTGTTCCCTTTCCCTTATTCTTGTTTGGCGTTCTCAAAACTTGTTGGGGATGATGTTATTTGCTGGGGATAACATTCTGCTGGGGATTGTTTTTCCATTTATCCCTTCACCATTTTGTATCTCAAAAATTTCTGGAGGTTATTTTGCCGAAGATGGATTTTCCTTTCTTCCCTTCCCCTTCTGTGTTGTCCGACCACCTCGGAGCTTGGTCGATATTCGGTCGGAGTACTCTGGGGATCGTCTTGGAACTTGGCTTACAATTTCCTCAACATGTTTTTTTTCCGACTCTTCCCCGTACTTTCCTTGCCATTTTAGGACAGTATTATTCGGCCTAGCAACCAACGTCTTTTGTCTTATTGCCTTGTCTCTTGCCTGCCCTTTTCGCATTTTATGTTGTACCATTTTGGCAACTGGTAGTAAGCTCTGAAAGACCTTCCTTAAAACATAAATTTCTAGAAAAATTCTTTTAAACAAAGAAATGAAAAGATAGAAAAAGAGAAAATCTTTCTGAACAAATGATGGGGAAAAAAATGAACTTATCTGGGTGATATAACCGATTCCAACGATCATGTTGTGCATTCCGGATTAATCAACCCAGTCTATTTGTGTCGATCAAACTTTCTGATGTCTTCACTTGCTGGGGATAAATAGGTGCCCAATTATTCGCAAAATGCGGATCTTTTCCGTCAATCTATCTTGTCGCCTCATAGTGCCCTTCGCGGGGTTTTCACTAACAAGGCTCTCTCATTTCTCACAACTCCCGTCGCCTTATGGTGCCTGTGAAGGTTTTCACCGATAAGACTCTCTCATTTTGTATTTCTCAGCTTACGTCGCCTTATGGCGCCTGTGAAGGTTTTCGCCGATAAGACTCTCTCATCTTATTTTCTCAGCTTGGGATTGGAGTGTTGCCGATAAGATTTTTCTCTGCCGGGAATTCTTTTGGCTATCAATTCTTTCAATTCATGATCCTCATTCAGTCAGGGACCGACGTTTTATTCTTGGTTTTCATTTGCCTATCTTAACACCTCTCGGATACTGATCGGGAGGTCTTTTTTTGGATATCAATATAGGTTTTAGAAGAAAAGGATATAAAATTCAAAATAACTTTGATGGGTAAAGTATTACAACTCTTGGAATCAAACTCTTTTTTTTCAAAATTTAGAAACATAATTTCTGCCCCAGTTTTCTTACTTGGGGATTTTTCTTTTGATTTTTTTTCCTTTTTTTTTGTTAACTTATGACCGAGCCGTGAGGCGCCTACGTATCCTCTTTGAGGAATCAGGTCGAACGTAGTTCACTGACTCCTTTGTTTTCTTGCGACCTTCAAAAAGTTTTTTTTTCATACATTTTTTCATTAATGATTCCAAGAGAGGGGTATAAAAAGATAAGTATGGCTCAAAGGGGTAAAGCAAAGGTTAAAAGTGTTTGGATAGAATAAAGAATTGCCTCCGTCATTTCATTATCCGATAAGCACTAAGTAAAAACAAACAAATAAACAACAAAAGAAATTACACATAATATCTTTTGACTGCATCAGAATTGATAGCCATGTCGACGCATCTTCCTTCAACATCTGTCAGACGCAAAGCGCCGTTGGATAATACTCTGGTCACAATATATGGCCCTTGCCAATTCGGGGCGAACTTGCCTTTTGCCTCAATCTGATGTGGGAGGATCCGTTTCAATACTTGTTGCCCTACTTCAAATTTCCTGGGGCGCACCTTCTTATTGTATGCTCTTGCCATTCTCTTCTGATATAACTGGCCATGACATACTGCTGCCAATCTTTTTTCATCCATTAAACTCAGCTGCTCTAGTCGGGCTTTGACCCATTCATCATCGTCAATCCCGGCCTCAGCGATAATTCGAAGGGAAGGAATTTCAACTTCTGCTGGTATTACTGCTTCGGTTCCGTATACCAACAAATAAGGAGTCGCACCTATTGAAGTACGAACAGTAGTGCGGTATCCTAACAACGCAAATGGTAGCTTTTCATGCCATTGTCTGGATCCTTCAATCATTTTCCTCAATATCTTCTTTATATTTTTGTTGGCTGCCTCAACTGCTCCATTCGCCTTGGGCCGATACGGGGTGGAATTACGGTGTGTAATCTTAAACTGTTCACATACTTCTCTCATCAAGTTGCTGTTAAGATTAGCACCATTGTCCGTGATTATTATTTTTGGGATCCCAAATCTACAAATGATATGGGAATGGACGAAATCCACCACTGCCTTCTTGGTTACAGACTTGAAAGTTTTGGCTTCAACCCACTTAGTGAAATAATCGATGGCTACCAGAATGAACCTGTGACCGTTCGAAGCTGCCGGCTCGATAGGCCCAATGACATCCATGCCCCATGCTACAAATGGCCATGGTGCGGACATTGTGTGCAATTCCGTTGGTGGAGAATGAATCAGATCTCCGTGTATCTGACACTGATGGCATTTTCGTACGAAACTGATACAATCATGCTCCATAGTGAGCCAATAATATCCCGCTCGCAGAATCTTCTTTGCCAACACATATCCGCTCATATGGGGCCCACAGACTCCAGCATGTACCTCTGTCATCACTATCGTGGCTTGACCTGCATCAATACATCTCAGCAATCCCAGATCTGGGGTTCTTTTGTACAACATTCCTCCACTGAGGAAAAATCCATTTGCCAGTCGTCGAATGGCTCTCTTTTGATCTCCGGTTGCCTGCTCCGGGTATATTCCCATCCTGAGGTATTCCTTGATATCATAAAACCATGGCTCGCCATCCATTTCTTCTTCTATTATGTTGCAGTAGGCATGCTGATTACGAACCTGAATATACAATGGGTCAACATGGATTTTGTCTGGATGGTGCAACATCGATGCTAAAGTGGCCAAAGCATCGGCAACCTCATTGTGAACTCTCGGGATGTGTCTGAACTCCACTGATCGAAATCGCTTGCTCAGATCGTGCAAACATTGTCGATATGGTATAAGCTTCAAATCCCGTGTTTCCCATTCACCCTGGATCTGATGTACTAGGAGGTCCGAGTCTCCCAAGACCAAGACGTCCTGAACATCCATGTCTGCAGCCAATCGTAGGCCCAAAATACATGCCTCATATTCAGCCATGTTGTTGGTACAATAGAAACGTAGCTGAGCTGTAACAGGATAGTGATGTCCTGTTTCTGAAATAAGTACTGCTCCTACTCCAACTCCTTTTGCATTAGCAGCCCCGTCAAAGAAAAGCTTCCACCCTGGTTCCTCATTCAGTTCTAACTCCTCTATATGTATCACTTCTTCATCAGGAAAATACGTCCTCAAAGGCTCGTATTCTTCATCAATAGGATTCTCAGCCAAGTGATCGGCCAATGCTTGAGCTTTCATGGCCGTCCTCGTCACATAGACAATGTCGAACTCTGTGAGTAATATCTGCCATTTTGCCAATCTTCCTGTGGGCATAGGCTTCTGGAAAATATACTTTAATGGATCCAGACGTGAAATAAGGTAAGTAGTATGTGACGACAGATAATGCTTAAACTTCTGTGCTACCCAAGTTAGAGCACAACATGTCTTCTCAAGTTGAGTGTACTTATTCTCATAGACTGTAAACTTCTTGCTGAGATAATAGATGGCTTGCTCTTTTCTTCCTGTGATGTCGTGTTGACCCAACACGCAACCAAACGAATGATCCAGGACCGTTAGATAAAGGATTAATGGTCTCCCCGACTCAGGTGGAACCAATACAGGTGGATTGGATAAATAACCTTTGATCTGGTCAAATGCCTCCTGACATTCTGCCGTCCATTCTATCGCGGCATCTTTCCTCAGCAATCGAAAGATGGGTTCACAAGTTGTTGTGAGCTGAGCGATGAATCTGCTGATATAGTTCAACCTTCCCAACAGACTCATTACTTCTGTTTTGTTCCTCGGTGGCGGCAATTCCTGGATGGATTTGATCTTTGACGGATCCAACTCAATGCCTCGCCGACTGACGATAAATCCTAACAGCTTTCCAGATGGAACACCAAATGCACATTTGGCTGGGTTGAGCTTAATGTCGTACCTTCGAAGTCTTTGGAAAAACTTCCTAAGGTCTGCTACGTGGTCTTCCTGACGCTTGGATTTGATGATCACATCATCTACGTACACTTCGATCTCTTTGTGTATCATATCATGGAACACAGTAGTCATTGCTCTCATGTACGTTGCCCCAGCGTTCTTCAAACCGAATGGCATTACCCGATAACAATAAGTCCCTCATGGCGTAATGAAAGCTGTTTTCTCTGCATCTTCTTCATCCATCAAAATCTGATGATACCCAGCGTAGCAATCGACAAAGGAGCCGATTTCTCGCCCGGCGCAATTGTCGATCAAGATATGGATATTGGGCAATGGAAAGTTATCCTTTGGGCTTGCCCTGTTCAGATTACGGTAGTCGACGCATACCCTGATCTTCCCATCTTTCTTTGGTACTGGCACCACATTAGCCAACCAATCAGGATATCGAGAGACCCGAATAACCTTTGCTTGCAGCTGCTTGGTTACTTCTTCTTTAATCTTCACACTCATATCTGTCTTGAACTTCCTCAGTTTCTGCTTGACGGGAAGGCATGCCGGGTCAATGGGCAATTTGTGAACCACTAGCTTGGTGCTTAAACCCGGCATGTCGTCATACGACCATGCAAAAATATCTTTAAACTCAATGAGTGCTTTGATTAATTCTTCCCTGATGCCAGGCTCAATGTGGATGCTGATTTTGGTTTCTCGGACATTATCCGCATCCCCTAGATTTACAGCCTCGGTGTCATTCAGATTAGGCTTGGGTTTCTCTTCAAATTGGCATAGTTCTCGGTTTATTTCTTCGAAGGCTTTATCCTCATCATATTCAGACTCATCGTCATAATCGATCTCTTGTATCATTAAATCAGAGTCAGATTGATTTATTAGACTAGGTCGAAGATCCGTCGTGCATGCCATGTCATTAGAACCAGTAAAAAGAGAACTGTTCAGAAAGAGAAAAGAATAAAACAAAATTAAAATGAGACAAGAAAAGAATTTTATTAAAATGCGGGGTAACAGGGTTCACACTTTTACAAGACAAAATAAGATTTGGATTACACCCTGAATAATCCGAAAAATAAGAAAGCAAAAATCAAAGCCTACTACCAGGACTCTCCCCGAGTAGGAAGAGGAGTAACCGTCCAATTGTTGGTTTTGGCCTCAGGCCCCATAAACTGTATGTCTGTTCCGCTGGAACCCTCTCCGACTTCTACCATATTGACATCAGTGAACAATCTTTCGAAGCTCTGATTCAGATCCCCGTCAATCCCAATCAATGGCCCGAGAACTTTCGGGACCGGTGACCCCTTGGCGCTTGCTCTAACAAAAGATCTTGAGAGACGTGGCACAGGTTTGGGAAGAAACCAAACTTTCTTCTTCATTTTCCGCGCTCGTTTTACATCTGCCGCAGTCGGTTTGAACCCCAACCCAAAGGTCTCCAAATTCTTGGGCAAGGAAACAGGTTGAACAATTCCCTGAAGTTCAGCTCCCAAGCCTTTTCCTGGCATAAACCCATTACCCAGCATTTCTGAAACCATCATAACCGTTGCGGAAGCTATCCTAGGATGCTGAATGATTTCACCCTCGGGGATCTTGTTTGCCGACACTGCATCAAAAATCTGGTAGACCCAGGGACCTTTGTCATCATTGGTCTCTATGAAGGGTACAATGGCGCCTCCTACGGTGCACGCAGTGTCCTCGCCGTGCAACACGACCTCTTGTCTATCCCACTCGAACTTGACCATCTGATGCAAGGTGGATGGCACTGCTTTGGCTGCATGGATCCACGGTCGTCCCAACAGAAGGTTATAAGATACCGTAGCATCTAATACCTGGAATTCCATGGTAAACTGGACTGGACCGATGGTCAACTCAAGTACAATATCCCCCACGGTGGCTGTTCCATTTCCGTCAAATCCTCGGACGCAAATGCTATTCTTGTGGATTCTTCCGTGGTCGATCTTCAATTGGTTCAGGGTGGATAATGGACAAATATTGGCACTTGAGCCGTTATCCACCAATGCCCGAGTAACTGCCGAATCTTCACATTTGACAGTTAGGTAGAGAGCTTTATTATGCTCCGTGCCCTCCACTGGCAGATCATCATCTGAAAATGTTACCCTGTTCACCTCGAAAATTTTGTTGGCAATCGTTTCCAGGTGATTTACAGAAATCTCATTGGGCACATGAGCTTCATTCAGTATCTTCATCAGGGCCCGACGATGTTCATCCGAATGGATTAATAATGATAGCAGTGAGATCTGGGCCGGTGTTTTCTTCAACTGTTCGACCACGGAGTAATCCTGCACTTTCATCTTCTTTAAGAAATCCTCAGCTTCTTCTTCTGACACAGGTTTCTTTGTTGCAGCTGGATTGGGTCTTCTCAACTCCGCCGGAGCAAAACACCGTCCTGATCGAGTCAGTCCCTGCGCCTCACAACTATTCTCCTCCACTTGTTGTCCCTTGTACATCACCACTGCCTTCTCATACTTCCAAGGCACAGCCTTGCTATCAATCACTGGTGTTTGGACTACTGGTTTTATGATGACCGGTTCCCTGCAGACCCCTTTCACAACAACCACGGGTGCAGATGATGCTCCCGTTATTACCAACTTGGCTGGTTCTGGTTTCCTTGTAGCGGCAGATGGATTCTTCCCCAATATCACCACTGGCTTGACATCTTCCCCCTTCAACTGTACCCCTGCTTCCTCATTGATCGATTTTTCTTTCGGAGTGGCACGGATCATCATCACTGTCTGTGAGGGTTTCTTCGGCTCCCCTCCTTCGTGCACAAGCTCGATCATGTGGGCTTCAGGGTGCTTTGGCAATGAGTTCTGGTTAATGTTGGGTGCCTCCGGTGCCTGTACCTCGATCTTGTTGGTATCAATAAGATCTTGTATTGCATGTTTCAGCCTCCAACATTTCTCGGTATCATGTCCGGGAGCTCCCGAACAATATTCACATCTTACCGAGTGATCCATATTTTGGGGTAAGGGATTTGGTAATCTAGGCTCAACAGGATTTAATAAACCCAACTGCCTCAATTTGTGGAACAAGGCAATATAAGTTTCCCCCAACTCAGTAAAAGTTCTTTGCCTCTGCAATCTTTCATTTCTGGCGGCCGGATTTCCCCTGAAACCCATCCCTGGAGGGTTCCTGTAGGCTCTTGGTGGTGGATAGGTGTTTTGTGGTGGTGGGTATGTGTTATGTGGAGGTGGGTATGTATTGTGGGGAACCGGCGCGCGCCATTGTGGGCGAACCGGAGGTTGGGTGTATGTCTGGGCTTGATGGACGGTGAAATGTTGTTCTTGTGGTTGGTAGTAGGGTTGTGGAGGGTAATTTGGAATGTGTGGGTAGTTTAGACGATGGGGTCTGGGTTGGTAATGAGGGGAAGGACCTCTAGATCTGGACCAATTGTCGGCCTCTAATGTCGTGACCTCCTCTCTCCTTTTCTTCCCTAGCGCACCTCCCGTGCCGCTCTGAATGGCCTGAGTTGTTGCCTTAATTGCCGAATAACTCAGGATCTTATTGGACTTAAGTCCCTCTTCTATCATACCTCCCATTTTCACCACTTCATTAAATGATTTGCCAACTGACGTCACCAAGTGACCAAAGTAAGTTGGCTCGAGAGTTTGTAAGAAGTAATCCACCATTTCTCCTTCTCTCATTGGGGGATCAACTCTGGCTGCCTGTTCTCTCCATCGGAACCCAAATTCCCGGAAGCTCTCTCCGGGTTTCTTCTCGAGCTTTAGCAATGTGAGACGGTCTGGGACTATCTCAAGGTTGTATTGGAAATGTCCTGCGAAAGCCTGTGCCAAGTCATCCCAGGTGTACCACCTGCTCGGATCTTGTCTTGTATACCACTCTAATGCCGACCCGCTCAAACTCTGGCCAAAGTAAGCTATTAATAGCTCATCTTTGCCCCCTGCTCCCCTCATTTTGCTACAAAAACCCCGTAGATGTGCCATAGGATCACCATGCCCTTCGTATAAATCGAACTTGGGCATCTTGAACCCTGCTGGTAATTGAACGTCAGGGAAAGGGCATAGATCCTTGTAAGCCACGCTGACCTGGTTACCTAACCCGTGTATGTTCCTGAAGGATTGCTCCAGGCTTTTAAATTTCCGCATCACCTCGTCCTGCTCTGGGCTCTTAGCCGGCTTTTCAATCTCCGCCGGGACCTCAAAGTGGGGATTATAGGTATGTGGCTCGGGTGCTTTGAATGTGAGTTCAGGGGGGTAATATTGTGTATCGTGAGCCTGAAACAGTGGCTCACTAGATGATCTGTGCAATGGGGCTGGGGGAGGTGCCACAAAGACGGGAACATTTGGTGGAGGAGGGTTTTGAGTGGGTGGTGGAGCTTGGGAATCATAAGCCTCTCTTCCCTGATAATAGTGATGGCTTGGGAAACTTGTTGAAGGACCGGGAGAGGGGTATTCCGGCGTGTGTACTGGTTGGAGGGTAGGAGTAACGGGTAGTTCTTGCCCCTTCTGGGCTCTAGCTAAGGCTATCTGCATTTCATTCATTTCTAGCCTCATTTTTTCCATTTTCTCCAGGGCTTCCTTCAGCATCTGATTGGCCGTTTTTTCTGACTCAACGCTGTTGTCTGACCCAGTCATGCTTTCTGGTATAGGACCTTTTGATCTTGTTTGATAATGGTACGGTGCCAGTACGTTCTAACAACTAACTGATATTGATTGGAAAAACAACAAACTTGTCAGTGTTAGAGTCTTAACAGATATTGTAATTGCACGTTATGGGGATGCAATGCTCCTAGACAGTTAATCATTTCTAACATGCTTTTGCTCTGACCGCATGCATCATCCCGGCTTATTTTTGCTCTGACAAATATATATATATATATATATATATATATATTTTATAATTACGGTCGAATCCTATAGAGATTGCCTACGTATCGTGACCCCGCACGAATCAGACCAAGCGTAGTTCGTGCCATAAGACCAAATTTTTTTTATTTTTTTTTTATTACTCAAAATAATGCTCTTACAAGCCATCACAAAAAAAAACAAAAAATACAGACTTTATATATATATATATATATATATTTTTGAGAATGTTTGAAGAAAAAAAAACATATGGGTAGACAACAGACTCGAAAAACAAACAAGTGCAAGATTGAACTAGGGATACATTAAAGCTTTGAATTTTGGTGCCCGCGAGGCATCATTCGGCCTTTCCGCGGGCTTGGGGGCCAGGCTTCTTTGCAAGCTTTTTAGTTCCTCCATGATCTGATGGACATAACCCATGACTGAGGCAAAAAGGATATCACGAGGCATCTCTTCACATGTTAGGCACTTCGTGGTGATATAGCGCCCTATATCATTGATCCTACCCCTGATTCTATCCCTCTCTATGCACAACTGTTCTATCCGTTGATTCTTTAGTCCCAATATTCGAGTATTGTCAATGAGCTGCTCTTGGAACCTCTCCATTTGTTCTTCCATCCGGGCTATCGACTCATAGCAGCGTTCTCTATCTGTTCTAGCATCCTGGGCTTGTTTGAGGACCCGATTATTGAGAATGGAGTTTATCTCTCTCAATGTCGCAACACTCATTTCGTAGTCCCTTTTTACTTGCCATAGGTGCTCTCTCCGTGATGTTGTAACTGTGGCCCACCTGACCCGCATTCTTGTTATACAAGCCTGGGATCTCTCCAAGTCTTCTCGGCTTTGGCTGACTTGATTTCTCAATTCCGCTATCAACCTTTCATCAGAGCGACGTTTCTGTCGGTCGCTATCACTCTTACCGACTTGGCGAATTCGGGCTTTCAGTGCCTGGTTTTCTTTGGCTAATTTGTTCTTCTCACCCTGCTCTGAGGCTACTTGAACGTTGTTTTCAAACATAAGCCTTTCAATTTGTCGCTTCAGCTTCCCGATTTCAACCCGGTAGCCTTCCTCTCTCACTAACCAGCCCCACTGTTCCTGCGAATCATCCGTAAATTGTTGGACGTGAGCTCTTTTGGCAGGCCTCTGACGAATCTGGAACCTTTTCCCGAACCAAACATCGTATTTTGGGTCTACCTCACCCTTAGCCAGCTCTCGAACCATAGTCTTGGGTTCAAGGAATCTACATTCGTGCCACAGCTTTCTAATTTTTCCTTCGGGGAACACGACTCCTGGACTCAACTCAATGGCGTGCTTGCTTAGATCCTCATCAGTGGGAATTACCTGAAATCTTCCTAGTTGGCGCAGTACCCGATGAGGAGCATATGGCTGGATGCTACGAAGTCCCATCAAAAGAACATGACATTCCTCGGCCGCCATGTATATTACCTCAGTATCATTCAACCACCCAAATGCCCATTCAACTTGGTCGGCTGTTGTTGACCTCAATTGTGCAAGCCATGCTTCGACGCCTTCGGGAAATATGACGCCTGTCATTCGTTTCTCAAAGCCGCTAATGCAGTTTCTCTCAGTCAACCCGTGGTTCATGTATCCCACTCGGTGATGGAGGTGTTCTTGCATCCACAGCTGGAGTAACAGATTGCATCCCTGAAAGAACTTGCCTCCTTCTCGGCATATAGTTAAAGCTCGGTAGATTTCGGACAAAATCAAAGGAACCACAGTACTGTCGGTTCTTTTGATTGCAACATCGGCCATCCCTACAAGGCCTATCTCTATTTTTTTATCTTTGCGGGGACAGACCACAACTCCCAGAAATGCTGTGATAAATGCCAAAGTACGTCTTGCTTCCCACTTGATTCTGTTCCCAGTGTGAATTAATCCGAGGTTTGGTTCTTCCAAACCCTGAGGAATTCCGTACCGTTGATACAAGAATTGGAGAGTACAACATCCCTTCGACAAATCATCATTCTGCATCTTCCGACTAATGCTTAGCAAATCCAAGAACGCGTGCGGAGATACTGGTCTTGGTGAAAGTAAATACTGCCCTCTTAGTTTCCCATTCAACCCCGCATATCCGGCGACTTCCTCTAGTGTAGGTGAAAGTTCAAAGTCAGCAAAACGAAACACGTTGCGTGTTGGGTCCCAGAACGGTATTAGAGCCTCGATGATATCTGTCCTTGGCTTGATATTCAACAGATCGACAAAACCTCCCAAAACTCTTTCCACTATCTTTATACTATCCTTTCCCATATCATTCCACCACATGTGGAGTTGCAAAGGGACCTCGCTACACACTGAGAATGGTTCATTTTGACTTGTGCTCATCCTGCACATTTATTATAGTGATTAAAGAAGGAAAAACTTTTATTTGACTAAAAAACTATCTATATTCTAAAGAAATATTTTTTTGGATTTTTAAAAAAAAAAATTTCTTGAAAAAAAAAACTTTTAAGGAGAAAGGAAATATTTTTGAACTAATATTCTGAATTTATGAAAGAAATACTACAGAAAAAAAATATTTTTGAATTTTGTTTTGAATATCTTTTAAACAAATAATTGGGATTTTGAGATTAAAAGGAAATATATTTTTTTTAAAAAAAAATTGAGGTCTAAAAGAAAAACTTTCTAAAGAAGTGAGTAATGTTAAATATTTTTGAATTTTTTTTGAATACGGTGAGCCGAAACCAAAGAGGTTTGCCTCTGATTTCACATCCGGTGAGAATCAGACCCGCGTAGTTCAGGCTATAAACTAACTAATTTTGAAAACAAACAAATTTTTCCTTTTTCTTTTATAGCAAAAAAAAAACTATTTTCCTTTTTTCATTTTTTTTTTGAAAATAAAGCAAATTAAAATAAAAGACTTATTCCTACACACTTTCTGCTTTCTAGGCAAACAAACAATTCTAAAAGTAAAAATATATATGTTTTTTTTTTAAAAAAAAATTCGGCAGCATTTCGACAGTACTTGGACACTGATTTTTCTAAATTAATCATCTAACTTTCCACTTGCTATTTTTATTTTATTTTATTTTTTACACTCCCGAGACTCAGAAGCCGGTCAACATGCAAGACCGAGCAAATAAATGCACATAAAACAAATAAGATGCATCAGGATGGTCATTTTTTTTTCCAGGTTGCTAGCCCTAGACGGACTCAACCCCTGTGTTGAGTCCCCTAAGTCAAAATGCACATGATGCAAATAAGCGTTCCTATTAGGGATCCGGCATGAAGCTGAGTTATTCTAGGTTCAGAACTTGGGTGTTTGTTCTAGACCTGGCTTACCCGAGCGGACAGCTCGAGCCGAGGGGGAGGCAGCGTACCGGGAATACAGAAGTTTCACCGGCTTTGCAACTTATCCAACCTCGTTCTAAATAGGGAATTTAGACACTATACAGAAAAGAAGTCACACGAAGTGCACCCTTCTTCATGATTTAGAAGACTCAGAGAGGAGATGGGTTTCGGCACAGCTTATATACAGTTCACATAAAATCAAAGCGGTAAAAGCAGTTAATTAGCACATTAAGCACAGATCATGTAACAAAATCAAACGAAGCCAAATACAACAATTATTCCAAGCTCGAATTCTGAACCCTGAACCAGAGATTCTGGGTCCTAGCAAATAATCCCCAGCAGAGTCGCCAGAGCTGTCACACCTCCTTTTTCCAACCCCGCGAAGGGCGTAGGGAGTTTTTCCAATTAAAGGACAATCAAAACGGGATTTATTTATTTATTTCAGAGTCGCCACTTGGGAGATTTAGGGTGTCCCAAGTCACCAATTTTAATCCCGGATCGAGGAAAAGAATGACTCCATATTACAATCTGCGTACCAGAAATCCGGATAAGGAATTCTGTTAACCCGGGAGAAGGTGTTAGGCATTCCCGAGTTCCGTGGTTCTAGCACGGTCGCTCAACTGTCATATTCGGCTTATTTATCTGATTTTAAATACAATTATGAACCAATGTGCAAATTTAACTTTTTACCACTTTATTATTATTATTATTTTTTTTTTTTTAAAAAAATTGTGAACATCGTTTAAAACATGTCTTTGGATTACGTCACATGAAATGCACCCGCAATCCGGAACACATTTTTATTCAATGTTTTAGGATTTAGATTTGGGTCGCATGAAATGCGCATCCGAGTTTAAGAAGGTAAAATTGATTAAATCGCGCCTAAAGAGTCTAGCGCGTCATTATCTTTGGGGAAGAAAGTGAAATTCACTAAACAATCCATCCCAAATTCTAAGTATTTTTTTTTTTAAATAATTAAATAAATAAATGAGATTGGAGAATCCTGTAAATTTTTGTATTATTTACATCTATTTATTTTTAGCGAAATCCTTCCTTATTTTAAGAATATCCTTTAATGACTACCTTTTTATTATTACTAAGTTTGTTTATAAATATAAAATCAATATCTACATTCTTGAAAATGACATATTAAATAGAAGAGAAAAACAAATATTAACAGAAAGTAATAAAAATTATAATCATAAATACAACATGGAATTGTCGAAAAATAAAAGAAAAAAAAAACTAATTATCCCATAGTTGGATTAAAATTCAAATTGTTAGTAAGACTTAAGCTTATTGAAACTAATTATTTACAAATACTGAAAATTGAAAGAAAGAAAAATAAAAACTTGATTACTAAACCATATTTCTAACTTTGTTTTAATTCACATCATGTCCTAATACTTGTTCGCAAACTAATTCATGTTATAAATGAAATTGACTACATGATTCTGATTAACTTATCGTTGACGAAAAACCTTATGAATAAGGAACTTAGTTAATTTTTGCCAAACTGATTCAATAACGCCATTTTTACGTTATTTCTTCTATTTTTGTTATTAAACAGTTTTAATTAATAATCAGGCTTAAATATATTTCCTAATAATCTGGTTAAGGCGTTATTTAATATGTCGCTATAATATGCCTAGTTATGCCAAATGACAGTGATTTACAGAATAATAATACATGAATAACCTAAATACAATACAAAAAATTAAATTAAACTAAATTAAAAATTTAACACTCCATTCTTCATTTCAGCTTACAAAATGCCAAAATTACAGTTGTGTACCTGATATTGTCAATATAAGAAGAAGAAAGTCAGCAACGTAATACGTAACACAGCAACAACAACAATAACCAGCAATAACCAGTCAACGAAAATCCCAGTGACAGCTTTGAAAAATTCAAAATAAAATCCAGGAATGCCGAAAATAACGGACAGAAACCAAGGGAAATTTTCAGATTTTTGAAAGGCTAGTTAATCTTCAACCCTTAATTTCTACACCTGTATACCAGAATATTTATCAGGTGTGTACTACTTTCTCTTCTAATTTTCAACTTTTTTATTTTTTTTTATTTTTCTTTGTATGTTTTTCTTTTCTTGAGAGTTTCAATGTTTTTTTCGGAATAAATGTTCAGCTCCTTTTTTTCTCTAATCTCTTTTTTTTTCCCCCCCCTTTTATTCTGATTTCAAGACTTCTTATAACCCATCCCATAAATCTTTTAATCAATTAAAATCAACCCATTTTCTCTACCAAACCCATTATCTTCCCACTCATCCCCATTATATTAAATAAACATATCACACCACCCCATTTCATTTTGTCCCCCATGCTTCTTTTAAAATAATGCAAGATTCCCCTTTAAATTAAATCTTGTCCCCCCTTTATATTAAATAATAATATCACAACCCACCCCATTTCATTTTGTCCCCCATGCTTCAAATAAACAATTACAAAATGTACAATTCCTAAACTACCCCTTCCGACCTTACTGAAATTACCAAACTACCCCTGAACGTATTACAAATTTACCAAACTACCCATCAGCTATAACACATCAATTAATCAAACTTAACCAAAATATAGACAATATGATCAATTTCTAACAATGTTCAAACAACAATATGAACACGGATGAACATCATAACAACAATATCACATGAACATGATTTTAACAACATTTCAACAACAAATCACATGAACACAAATTGAACAACAAAGAACAACTAAAATTTGATTGAACAATATTTTAGCAACAAACAATCCTATTTTCGGATTCAACACCAACAACAAACAAAGTATGAAGATTTCTAAATTCAATCATATTGAACTTAAAATCAACTCTAACAACATTACAACAAACAATTCTTATATTAAACTTTAAACAAGATTATGAGAACAATTCAAGCAATAATCATAAATGGTAAACAAGAAATCAAACTATACAAAATTCGGATTCAAGAACAATCAAACAAAGTATGAACATGGATGAATCTATTTTAAGACAACAAACATGACGGATTAAACGATTAAAACAATATATTCCTTTAATACAACTAAATTCTTTAAACAAATAACAAGATCGACGAAGAAACAATTATGAACTTAAACTTGAACTTAACAATATTAACAATTTCTAACAATACATAAACACATGAAACAAATTGAAGAAATAGTTGATTAAATTTCAATTTGAATCTAACAAACATCAAACTAACAAATACTTACTTAAACAATAATACAAACATGAAATAAACATGAAAACAACTAATTAAACTTCTATTTTGAAATCTGAAAATTAATTTAACGAAACATATGAACAAACTAAAATTATTTCAACTACGGACAAACAAAACAAACATTGAATCATTTATCGATTTTGAATCCGAAAAACAACGAACAACAAAAAAAATATGGACGAAATTTGAAAACATAAACCAACTAACCGATTCGAAACAACGACGAATAAACGAAGAAGATGGAGAGGAAGGAGCAGCAGTCCGCAGATGGCCATGGCAGCATCAAAGCTTGCTCGTCCATGGCGGAAACGTGAGCAGCAGCAGTTGCTGCGTGATCTTGGCCGCGATGGAGACGAAGAAGAACAACGCAGCAGCAACAAATGGAGCAGCAACTACGGCAACCATGACGGAGAAGCTGCCGCGAAACAGCAACGTCGGGGAGCTGGACGCGGCGAGAAGCAGTAACAGGCCGGAACGCAGCAGCAGTGGTGGAAACGGGCAGCAGTGGCGCGTTTGAACGATGAGGAAGCAGCTGCGGCGAGCAAAAGGAGTTGAAGAAGAAGCCGCGATAGTAGCGGCGTGGCGCAGGCAGGTTGTTTGTTCGCCGTTGGTGCTCGCGACTGTGGTCGGAGCTCGTGACTATGGTCGCGCTGGCTGGGGTTCGATGACGAGGAACGCAGCCATGGCTGCTAGAGAAGCAGTGGTCGTCCATGGATGTCGAGCTCAAGCTTGAGCTCGACGAAGAAGATGAAAGCAAACGCGGGCAGCCATGGCGCAAAAACAAAAACGACAATGGTGAAGCTTGAGGGCAGCCATGGTTATGTGGTGAAGGGGTGGTTGTGGTGGAGATGGTGAAGTAGCCATTGATGGAGCTTGTCTTTCTGAAGAAGAAGAAGAAAGATAGAAAGGGGGGGGGGGCGGGTGAGTTTTGGTCACTTTTAGGGTTTTCTTTTAATTTTTGTTTTGTTTTGTAAAATGTAAGACAAAGGGGTTTGGGTCTTTTGGGTTATGGACTGGGTCGACCCAGTTCGAAATGGACTGGGTCGTAGGGAAGATTGGGCCATTTTTTGGGCCTGTGGCTTGAAATTGAAGAAGAGGCCCAATTCCGACTTTCTTTATATTTTCGCTCTCTTTTCTTCTTTTATTTTTCTAAAACTAAATTATAAAAATACTTAAACTATTATTAAGAACTAAATTAAGTTATAAAAGCGCAAATTAACTCCCAATAACAATTAACGCACAATTAAGTATTAATTAAGCATAAAATTGTATATTTGGACATTAAATGCTAAAAATGCAAACGATGCCTATTTTTGTAAATTTTTTATTTTTGTAAAACAAATTTAATTATTATCAATTATAGAATTAAATCCTACATGCAAAATGCGACATATTTTTGTATTTTTTATTAATTTAGCAAATAAACACGCACAGACAACTACAAATAATTATTCAAAATATCACAAAATTGCACACCAAAGAAAAATCATTTTATTTTTGAATTTTTTGGGAGTAATTCTCATATAGGGCAAATCACGTGCTTACACTATGAATAACCTCTCAGAAGGCGGTATATTACGAACAATCTCATCCAACCCCTCCCAAAAGCGCTTCTTAATATCCTCAAGCCTGCTTGCGGTGCGTACGCGCTAACGACATTTAAAGTACCCTCACCCACCACCAACTTAATAGTCATTAGTCTATCATTCACCCGCCTGACCTCTACCACGGATTCTCTAAGATGACTATCTACCAGGATACCCACTCCATTCTTCCCCCTCAGTACACTAGAGTACCACAACTTATACCCATCCACGTTTTTCGCCCTCGATCCGACCCACCTAGTCTCCTGGACACACGCTATATTAATCTTCCTCTTCTGCAAGATTTTCGCCAACTCTATGGATTTACTCGTTAGTGAACCTATGTCCCATGACCTGATTCTCAACCTATAGGCTCCCTTGCCCCCTCTCCCTCCCCTGCTACCCGACCCACCCCCTGACCCCAGCCCCACACTCTGCCCCACCCGAGGACATGCCCTTATTCTATCATCCCAGACTGCAACCACTACACCTACAACAATTTAGAGAAGACTCGCTAGTGCACAACGGACAACAAATCAAACTAGAAGGAAACAAGTGGTAACTAGTATCCTAGTTGAAAGGTTTAACTATTGCGAAGTAAAGTAACAGTAATTTAGCTAACACCAAAAGGGAAACAGTAAAACAGGAGGTACCAACTCCCGATAACAAAACTTGTGGCTGATTTGCTGTACTCAATGTAGTTGTACGCTCACGCACCACTTCCTACCGCCCTTTGCTGACACTCGCCCAGGTTGCTTTCCTTTGCCAGTGCTCGTGCGCCCAACTTGTCTCCAATACTCCGAGAATTCCTGAAAATACAGAAAATACCACGACCCAAAAACCAGAAGGAGCTATCACCGCTACCACTAAATCGAACAAAGCAATGGCGCTAAAGTGAGCCCAAATAAAGATCGAAAATCAATCCAAAGGGGCTCGGCGGTAATCTCAGCAATAAAGCAACAATTTCAACAGTCAACCAGCTTTTAGATCCAGAGAGGAGGAATTTGAACTTTGAAACTTCAGCAATCAAATCCCCTTTTAAATCTTCTCCGAAATTCAGTTTTTCCTTCTGTTTTGGGGGGTTTTGTGATTTTTAAATCAGAACTTTTTGTTTGGATCTTTGAATTTCAGACTTGCTTTCTATCTATTTCGTGTGTGTTTACGATTTTTCCTTTAGCTTCCTAAAGTGTTTATGACAATTGGCAGAATCACTTTCAAAAATCACAAAACCCCAACTACCATATTCTATTTGTCAATGGGATATAACCATATTATATTTGCAATATCTTGTAAGACAAGATAATTGCTTTTGTTTGTTTTTTAATTTTGATACAAAGTTTAAAAGGTTATGAGTTTATATGAACGAATATTATGTACCTTGGTTAATAAAAACGAACTTTATCACCATGTAAAAAATAGACATATAGATATTAAGGGGAAAAAAGACTCGATCCGAGAAAAAAAAAAATCAAAACATATTTTAAACTTTTAATCTCTTTTTTATATAAAAAAATAACTTGAATTTATTTCCTACATAAAAGATTTATTTTAGAATCTTGACAAATTAAATTATATTCTATTTTTTTTATTCTTCATGGAAATGAAAAACTGATTATACTTACTTATAATATATAATCATAATAAATATTATTTACTAAACCTTCCTCTGAATTAGAAAAATCAATATTTAAATATATAATTCTCTATCATATATCACATATTTTTTATGCTGAGCAAGTTTTTAAATTTATAATCTCTTTTGTTATAAAAAGTAGCTTACCTTCATTTTTCAACATAAAATATTTGTGTTAGAATCTTGATGATAAATTAATTGTGAAAAAGTTGCCATTAATTTGAAAGCTTAATTATTTTTTGTATTCATTTGATAATTAATAAAAAAGGTTATTATTTCCTTGTAAGGTGATCTTAGGAATGCACTATATCTCTTTTTTCAAAATTTAAGTTATTATTTAACTTTTCAAGCTCTTAAATTTTAAGAAAAATAATAACTATTCAATTAATATCATTGGATGAAGATGCAAGAAATTTTGTTTAAAGAACAACTTCCTCAAGACTGGCCTATTTAGGTGACTGGAGTTTTATGAAAAATTGTATTATTTAGTAAATTAGAATTTCAAGAGATATATGTTTGAGATGTAGCGACGCATCTACCGGATAAACAATCAGGTAAAATATTTATATCCAGTAGTTAAGGTTTATAATATTTTGTATAATACTGTCATTGGTCTAATTGATAGTTGAAATTTGTATTACTTGTATTCCAAAGAGATGTTAGGCGAGATACAACAATATGATATATTTATTATCTTATTTCACAAGATATTATAATTACAAATATTATATAACTAATTCAACTAAATTCATCATCTTTGTATGTTAATAAGATATTGTAATAATTTATTTTTCTTGTATATATATTTTATACTGATTGATGTGAAGTCTTTCTTTTATAATTAATAAATATGCATAAAAAATTCTTATTTTAATCATACAATTAATTAACCCATGTTCAAGTAAGTGCCTAAAATAATTATTTGATAGTATATTTAATTATACTAAACCGTACAAGCCTAAATCTATATTATAAAAACACAAAATCTCTAAAAAGAATGTTAATTGACATTTTACCTATATAGATAAATTTTATATTGAATAACATATAATTTAAAGATTTTATTAATATTTAGGACTTCAAATTAAATAAAATTTTACTTATTAAATCTTTTTTTTATTTGAAACTATATAGAAAGTACAAGTGTTTAGATCTTTAAAATAGATGATATATATATAAATCCAACTACCATATTCTATTTGTCAATGGGATATAACCATATTATATTTGCAATATCTTGTAAGACAAGATAATTGCTTTTGTTTGTTTTTTAATTTTGATACAAAGTTTAAAAGGTTATGAGTCTATATGAACGAATATTATATACCTTGGTTAATAAAAATGAACTTTATCACCATGTAAAAAATAGACATATAGATATCAAGGGGAAAAAAGACTCGATCCGAGACAAAAAAAAAAAATCAAAACATGTTTTAAACTTTTAATCTCTTTGTTATATAAAAAAAATAACTTGAATTTATTTCCTACATAAAAGATTTATTTTAGAATCTTGACAAATTAAATTATATTCTATTTTTTTTATTCTTCATGGAAATGAAAAACTGATTATACTTACTTATAATATATAATCATAATAAATATTATTTACTAAACCTTCCTCTGAATTAGAAAAATCAATATTTAAATATATAATTCTCTATCATATATCACATATTTTTTATGTTGAGCAAGTTTTTAAATTTATAATCTCTTTTATTATAAAAAGTAGCTTACCTTCATTTTTCAACATAAAATATTTGTGTTAGAATCTTGATGATAAATTAATTGTGAAAAAGTTGCCATTAATTTGAAAGCTTAATTATTTTTTGTATTCATTATTTGATAATTAATAAAAAATGTTATTATTTCCTTGTAAGGTGATCTTAGGAATGCACTATATCTCTTTTTTCAAAAATTTAAGTTATTATTTAACTTTTCAAGCTCTTAAATTTTAAGAAAAATAATAACTATTCAATTAATATCATTGGATGAAGATGCAAGAAAATTTGTTTAAAGAACAACTTCCTCAAGACTGGCCTAATTAGGTGACTGGAGTTTTATGAAAAATTGTATTATTTAGTAAATTAGAATTTCAAGAGATATATATTTGAGATGTAGCGACGCATCTACCGGATAAACAATCAGGTAAAATATTTATATCCAGTAGTTAAGGTTTATAATATTTTGTATAATACTGTCATTGGTCTAATTGATAGTTGAAATTTGTATTACTTGTATTCCAAAGAGATGTTAGGCGAGATACAACAATATGATATATTTATTATCTTATTTCACAAGATATTATAATTACAAATATTATATAACTAATTCAACTAAATTCATCATCTTTGTATGTTAAGAAGATATTGTAATAATTTATTTTTCTTGTATATATATTTTATACTGATTGATGTGAAATCTTTCTTTTATAACTAATAAATATGCATAAAAATTCTTATTTTAATCATACAATTAATTAACCCATGTTCAAGTAAGTGCCTAAAATAACTATTCGATAGTATATTTAATTATACTAAACCGTACAAGCCTAAATCTATATTATAAAAACACAAAATCTCTAAAAAGAATGTTAATTGACATTTTACCTATATAGATAAATTTTATATTGAATAACATATAATTTAAAGATTTTATTAATATTTAGGACTTCAAATTAAATAAAATTTTACTTATTAAATCTTTTTTTTATTTGAAACTATATAGAAAGTACAAGTGTTTAGATCTTTAAAATGGATGATATATATATAAAAAATATCTAAATTAATATGTACATACACAATTAATAGATTCAATAACTTTTCACTATAATTTGTTCGCCCTACTAAATTTTATGTTTTTTCCCATCTATTTCATGTTTAGTAATTGCTTTTGTTTTTTGCCCACATATTTTGACAAAGTTATGTAACTTATAAATTCTTTTTTCTTCTTATCTTATCAATTAGAACCTCACTTCTTGGATAACATTGAAACCTTCGAAGAGATACAAAGAAGTCATAAGATTCAAATTTTTAATTTATGTTATTTGAATATCTTTAAAGAAACATAATAAAAGTACAACTAATTAATCATGTCCTTTTCTTCTTGCATGAATGAACTTGAGAATAACTTATAAAAAATATTTTTAGAAAACTTTTTAAATCTTCAAGGGTTATGCACTTTATTGAAATTAAAAAGGAAGCACAATAATTTGTGAAATTCAACTGATAAAATTATAAAATTAGAACAAATTTTAAGGTGAATATATTGAATAATGGTTGAGGACTTCTATGAGTAAAGTTTTTTCCTTTATTGAGTTAGCTATATAGGATCAATATTCATCAATTTCAGAAGCTTACATTTTATTTTATAATTCAAATATATATATATATATAATTGTCTCACAAAAAAATAATTTATTAAGATAAGAAACACGCGCAACGCGCGTATTCTAAGACTAGTATATTAAAAGCACGAAGACCCTTAACGAATTGTTTCCTTATATTTAGAAATAATCATTAATTATTTCCATAATATTAGAAATTCGAAATCGACTAAATAATTATGAAAAGATATGGAAAGTCTAAAATAAGGGTAAGAGTTTTAGAAGGAATAAAAAGGGGAAAGATTTAAATACATAAACATATATTTTGGAAAGATTTGAATTTAAAAATAAGGAACGATTTTAGATAAAGAATAGCTAAAATAAGAAAAATAATCCATAGTTAAAGGAACAAATATGGTTAAAATAGTCGGGAGTACTACGATAGAACTCTTCTATTTTCTTGCGGACGATGAGATCAATCGTACATTTAGCAAATTATGTCCTTTCCTACAATTTCTAGGAATTATGTTGCCTATTACAAGTTTAATACAAAGATTGATATCATTATTAGATGTGTGTTGTTCTATCTGTATTCTTATATAAGAATAAATTGTTGAAAAGATTTGTAGATTCATCTATCGAATAATGTCTCACTATGATCTATTAAAACTTTTCTCATTTGAACTAAGTAAGAAATCCTAATATTTACAATCTAAAAATCATATTTATGTAATTTTTTTTACTAAAAAATACTTATTGAGATGGAAACACGCGCAACACGTGTACGCTAAAACTAGTAAATAATATATATACGTCAAACTTACAACTATTTCACTACCGAACCACCACTAGAAAAAAATACCATACCCGTCACCAATTGAGCAATGAGTACTTCAAAAATTCTCAAGAAGGATAATTTTGTAAAAGATTTCTAAAATTTATCGTATCTACTTTTATTAAATATGAATCATTTTTGGGCATGAAAATTGGCCTTAATGCTTGAGGACCATAATGATCTTATCACTTTGGGCATTAGGGGTAAGATAAAAGAGTCTTCAATTGTTACCGACTGTTTAATTGCCAAACGTTTGGATTCAATATAAAACAGAAACCCAAGTTGACGAGAGAGGCGTGAGAGAGAGAAAATGGAAATATTGGAGCTTAAAATTAAAGAGTAGTTATGTTTTGATAATTTCGCTATGTTAGGTAATTAAGTGAAAATATCCCAAATAATAATATTAGATTTCTAATTTTGTATATCTAGGTAAAATTTCGTTGAAAATTTTACCAAAAGTTGTCGCGATAAAAAATTCGTGGTGTGCCCTATTTACTTGGCTATTTATACCACATCTACTTTTAAAAAAATTATTTAATCTAATATATATATAATTTTGGCAATGCTGAATATTGAAGTTTTGATAATTAGCAAAGTATGACTAAATGTTTAAAGAACCGGGTCCTCAACATAGCTGCTTAACTGTTCTGAAGAACCTGCTTATCAGGAGAAAGAATCAGCTCCTCCTGAGTGATACTTGTACGTCTGCACAAGACAGTAACTTTATCTCAAAGTTATTCAGGCCCGAGTTTGGTGGACGATGGCTACCATAAGTGATAAGTGTCACACCCCTTTTTTTATCCCAAAAGATGATATGTATTATGGATTGTTATGGGTTAAAGAATTTTTTCAATTAAAGTGACAAATTTGAGTAGGGATTATTTTATTTACATAGTCGCCACTTGGAATTGATTTTTCGGTGTTCTAAGTCACCTTTTATTTGAATTCCTAGTCAAAGGAAGGCTTGATTCTATTTCTATTGGTCCGCAAAAATAAGAGAATGAGTAAGGAATTCTGTTGACCGGTGAGAATGTGTGCGGCACTCCCCAAATCACGTGATTCTAGCACGGTCGCTTTATTGACTTAAACTTGGCTAGAATTATTTTTTGATAAAATGTGATTTATTTGGGTTTTCATGTTTGGCCTATGCCCGCTTTTATTGTTGACAATTTTATTAATTTCAAAATAGGACAAGTGTCCCCGACCCTAGCTTACACAAACCAAGACGAGTATTCCCGATCTTAGTTCGTATACCGCGCCTTAAAGATTCAAGCCTACGCGAAATTAACTAAATAACAAACTTTTAATTATTTGAAAGAATTAAAACAAGACGTGTCCTTACGACTTTGTCATTTTATTTATGTCTTTATTTCGAAGCAAGTCTTTACGACATCGGTTAAGACAAAATTATTTATCTTAGTAAAGACAAATTACTATAAGGGTTAGATTATGAAAAAATAACTGTTCATCTTTATTGTAAAAGAAAATGCCTTTGTAGCTTAATGGTGGTAAGACAATTAATAAAACTTAGTTAATATTAAACCTACTTATAACCTTATTCTTATTAATTAAAATGACGAAACTAATATAAAGTTACATTTGTTCCTAAAATTTGCCTAGCTTATTTATTAAAAAGATAAAATTATTCTTATTTATAAAAAGAAATATTCTCAATGTTGTTGGAGTTGCATGATGAAATCCGCCGAGCTCTAAGTAAAATTAATTCCCAAAGAAACATTCAAAACTTGCAATCAAAAGATTATATCTTCATTAAAACTGACAAAGGCAAAAACTAACATACAAACAAATATTTCATCAAGCCTAGGTAAACAAAAATAAAACAAGCTAAGAGTTTAAAATATTTACGATAAGAAAGGAGAGGATAAAAAAACGTTGCCAAGCAGTTTAAGAAAACACGTGAATCCGAAAAGTTCTCACTTCCAACTACCAATGAATGCCATAACATATTTACACAAGCATATAAAAAGGCAATAAAAATTCAGACCTTTTGAGATGCAATTTTCTTTACTAAGCTCTAACACTTAATCACTTATTTTCACAAGAAAGTAAACTCAAAATATCAAACAGGATTAAATAGCTAAAGCTACTCATAGCAGATGCCATAAAGATGCTTAAGGAGTGAAGATAAAATTTCAATCACCAAGTGCTGGGCAGGCCATTGCCCCTAACCAATCCCACATGCAAACTGAACAAGAACACCAACTGTCAGAACAAGAAATCGATCAGCTGCATCGGAGTACTCACAAACCCAAAACCTCACAACACATCAACATGCCGTCTTCGTCTGAAAATGTAAGTCTCCGAGATAAACTCTTTCCCCAGCCTTTCCCTATGCCTACTGACTTTGAAACTAACTTCTTGAATAAACTTTGTCTCGAAGATGAATTAGACAATCACAAAAACCACCCCCACTTCATTCCCATATCCATAACTGATAAAGCTAGACTCTATTGACCATAGAACAAAGCCCTTATTATTAAGATACTAGGAAAAAGAACAGCTTAACATTTTCTAAAAACAAAATTAGAACAACTATGTCAGCTATCTGAACCACTACTATTAATTGACTTAGGTTTTGACTACTATTTAATAAAAATCTCCAACTTAGACAATTACAACAAAATACTTCACCAGGGGCCGTGGTTTATTGGATCCCAATATCTTACAATTAGACAATGAGAACCTAAATTTAACCCTGCCAACACTAATATTAATCTATCCACCATTTGGATTCGCCTGCAAGAACTATCCACTGAGTATTATGACTTAGAAATCCTAAAAAATAGCAAACCTCATTGCTACTCTTCTAAAGATTGACACATGCACGGTCCACACCACTAGAGATCGATATGCACAGACTCTGCATTCTAGCACCAACAGGCCAACCCCTGCCGAAAAGTGCGCTCCTAGGAACTCATCTGCAATAATTTTACTACGAAGATGCTTCTTCAATTTGCATTACTTGTGACTGCTTAGGGCACAACTCCTCACGCTGTCCTAACACACTGCCTAATACACCCTCAACATCCACTCAAACACCCACACAAAAAAATTCCACCAATAACATAAACTCAGACCCACCGGATAAATGAAAAAGAGTGACATACTCCAAATATTCACGTAAACCCACATTTCAAAATTATCACATTGACACTACTGTTACAAAACAAGACTTGCGTAACAACAAAGATAAAAACAAGAACCCCTATCAACGAAGGGACCCATAATACCAATACTACTACCACTGCAATACCCTTAACCAATAGATTTCACTACACAAGTCCCGAGAAAAACCTTGAAAATTAAAGCCCCCTACCCCTATCCCTATCACACACCCCGTAATTATTTCACCCACCTCGGCTACCATAGCCACAACCGAAATTGCTACCCCCAACTCATCATACTCACACGCCAAATATAGATACAATTCCCAATATGCCTACCAATAGTACCACCATCCCATTTAACACAGTCCGAAATCAAAATGTGATTCTTTTGGACAAGTAGCACCTTAATAGATGTAAAAAAAAAAGATGACATTTTTATATATAGCGTCCAAATACTGGGCGCTATACATTGACGTTAACTGTACCATTAATGGAATAACCACCCGATGACTGGGGGTTATTTCTACTACGCACAACCTCATTTTTTGGAACGTCTTCGACCTTCACGTACATCTCCAACATTGTGATTACAAAAAATTCCCGGCATTCATCCGGAGTCCTCAGAAAATCACTCAAAGTTTCATCATCGTCGATGTTAAACTCCGAGGAAAAAGCAATCCCTTACGGAGTGACGGAATACGGATATCTTCCGGTTACTTTAAGTATCACTGAACATTTCCTCACACTCAATTTTTTGCATAACAATGATATTAATTTATCGTACTCCATTGTAAGTGGCAATTTAACATGACACTGAGCAGGTAAATTGTAGCCCACAGAGTTATTCTCCATCACAACCTCACCCGCCCAATATAATGAAACTTTTATTCTACGCTCTTCAGACATAATGAAAAAATGCTGGAGAATTTAACAACAATAAACGTTTCAACAAGAGTATGGAAATGGATAGCCGGGAAATTTCTACGCTATACACCTTTTGAATGAATTTCTATACAATCCTAATCTCTTTATATAGGAAATGGCTAGCCGGAAATTTTTTTTTATTATATGGCGCCCGAAAAGTGTGCACTATACGCTTTTGAATTATTGAAGTCAGGAATTATTGGTGGGGCCAGGAAAAAGGTGTATAGCGCCCAAATACTGGACACTATAGCGTCCAGTATTTGGGCGCTATACCTGTTAGTGTCAGCTTTCTATGTATAGCGCTCAGTATTTGGGCGCTAATATTTCAAGTTAGGTTTTTTCCTTTCCATTTTTCATATGGAATAGATTGTGTTTGCCATGGGGTACTCTGTTGAGTATTAGGTTAGCTGTAAGGATAGCCCCCCCCCCCACAAACTATGCAGTAATCCGGAACTTATTAATAAAAAATTTGCCATTTTCTTTAATACTCGATTTTTCCTTTCTGCAATTCCATTAGATTGAGGCGTGTAGGGTGCAGTAGTTTGATGGATAATTCCATATTTTGAACATATTTATCCAAATGGAGATTCATATTCTCCACCCTCTATCACTTCTAATTATTTTGATCTTTTTATTCAATTGATTCTCTACTTCATTCTTGTATTGCTTAAATGCTTCACTTGTTTCATCCTTACCATTAAGCAAATAAACATAACAAAATCGAGTGCAATCGTCAATAAAAGTTAATAAAAGTTATAAAATACTTTTCCCACCTCAAGATAGTGTCGACTTTATATCACAAATGCAATATGAATTAAGCATAAAGGATTTGAATTCCTTTCAACAAACTTATAAGTATGTTTTACAAACTTAGATTCAACACATATTTGACATTTTAATTTATTACACTCGAATTTAGGCAATACTTCTAAATTAATTAACTTTCGTAAGGATTTGTAATTGACATGCCCTAAACGAATATGCCATAAATCATTTGATTCCAATAAATAAGAAGAAGCTAAAATTTTATTCATACTGTAAACAACCACTACATTTCATTTGAAAAGGCCCTCTGTGAGGTAGCTCTTTCCAATATACATTTCATTCTTTCTTATAACAACTTTATCAGAAACAAATACGCATTTGAATCTATTCTTAATAAGTAAAGAAGTAGAAACTAAATTTTTCCTAATAGTAAGAACATGAAGAACATTGTTGAGCGTTAACACCTTGTCAGACGTCATCTTCAGGAATATCTTCCCATAACCTTCAATTTTGGCTGTTGCAGTATTTCCCCCGGAAAGGTTTCTTCGGGACCAGCAATAGTAAGTCGTAAATGCTTCTTTGACAGCACAAACATGTTGAGTGGCTCCAGAGTCAATCCACCACTCCTTCGGATTTCTAACTAGGTTGCATTCTGAAAGCATTGCACATAGATCATCAATGTTATCATACTTCTCCACTATGTTGGTGTGTCCCTTCTTCTTATCCTTTTTCTGGAGACGGCAATCAGGGGATTTGTGACCAGCTTTTCCACAATTTTAACAGTTGCTCTTGAATTTATTTTTGTTCTGCTCCTTAGTATATCCAGAAGACCTCTTCCTCTTCTTACTTTTTGGAGCAGTCTCCTCAACTATATTAGCTCCCATGATCTTTGAATTTCCACGAGACTTATTCTCGGCTGTTTTGTTGTCTTCCTCAATCTTGAGATGAATCACAAGGTCTTCCAACTTCATTTCTTTGTGCTTGTGCTTAAGATAGTTCTTGAAATCTCTCCACGAAGGAGGCAATTTTTCGATCATTCCAACTACTTGAAATGCTTCATTCACGACCACACCTTCTGCAATAAGGTCGTGAAAAATTAGTTGAAACTCTTGAACTTGGGTTCCAATAGTTTTGTTCTCTATCATTTTTTAGTCTAGAAACTTGGTAACCACAAACTTCTTCAAGCATGCATCTTCAGTCTTGTACTTCTTCTTAAGTGCATCCATAATTCTTTCGAAGTATTTGTAGCATTGTAGACACTGTACAAGTCATCCTCCAAAGCACTTAGGATATAGCCTTTGCAAATAAAATCTGTCTGTTTCCACACCTCCACAATCATAAATATCTCATTTTCCGGCATGTCCGCAACAGACACTGGAGGTTCTTCACTGGTGAATTTCTGCATACCAAGTGTGGTAAGCCAGAAGAACACTCTTTGCTTCCATCCTTTAAAGTTGGCTCCAGAAAATTTCTCCAGTTTCTCGGCCGGTGGAACAACAGTTCGGCTTGATGGGGCTATCGTCGTTGCCGCAACAGTCGCAGAAGAATTTCCGTTATCAATTGCCATTTCTCGCTGTCAATAACAGAAGAGTTCAATTAATGACAAAAAATAGAACAACAAACAATATGGTAATTAACGATAAACAGTACGTTTAATAAATAAAAACCAAAGTTTTTATATACTGTTTCATAGAAAAACAATGAAGTTTTAATGTTCTTCAAATCGTTCCTGAATTTCAATACTCTGATGAAGTTTTATATCTTCAAATAAGAATAAAAAAATTCAGAAGGAGTAGAAAATTACACAGATTTTAATCTCCACAAACAGAATATAGATTACGAATAAATAAATATTAATTTTCTTAAGATTGTTAGTCAAATCTGTATTACTGTAATAAATAATATAAATAGTAAACTTTCTGTAGCAAGATAAAATAGAAACAAAAAGTTAGCAGCAACAATATATCGAAATGATTAAATAAATCGAGCTCACTGAATGTACAGTGTGTCCTTAAGGAAATTATTCCCCTCAAGCACCCGAGGTGATGAAATATTATCCCTCCAGGATAGAACGATTTAACTCACTGAAGTGTTGGTAGCAAAAACGCCGATGAAATAGCGAACCACTCGAAGACTATAAAACACACTGAAAATTTTGTGCAGAAGAAGAAGAAGTAGATCGGAAAATTTCATAAGGAATGATTCTGGGATTCAAAGCATATTTATGGACTTTTTGGCACTATTTTTGAAAAGGTTTGCAACCTTTCAGAAATAACTATGGCTTTTGGGAATATTTCTGTTTGAAATATTGCGGAAAAATGGATTAACATAATCCGGGAAAGAAAACGGACCGGAATGGGTCGCGTCGCGGGTCCTGGGTTATTCCAAATTGAATTATTATTAATTAATTAATTAAATAATTGAAAGAAATTTTATCCAAAAGATTAATCAATCAATGTTTGTATCAAATCCGAAGCCAAACCGAAGCCGAGCGAGCGACAACGACGACGGCGCGGGACCTGCCTTCTTCTTAATTCTTTAAGATCTAGAAGAAGAACAATTGTATATATATACCCATCAAAAGTGTTTTCTTAATGTCCCTTTGCCAAAGAGAAAAACTCAAATATTTTATTTTTCCTCCATTTCTCATTCATCCTCTTTAAGTTAAATCAAGCTTAAAAGGCCCAACACTTACTTCAAAGATCAATTTGGAATCTGAAGATTGTGAAGATTGATCAAACAAGACAAACCACAAATCACTCCCTTGATTATGAATACGAAAAAAGAAGAAAGATAATGAATCCAACCCATCTCCTAAGCAGGATTTTGAGGCACCCCTTGGGTCAAATCTCTTAAGATATTTTGTGCCTCAATAAAGGGTCAATCTGCAACGGCTACTCAAGAATCTTGTATAAGAAGACTGGCAGATTCAAGAATTTAATCACGCAACTTACCATTGTTTCCTATGCCTTTCTAGTTCTTAGCACAAACACTGTATTCCTGAGTTTACTAGTGTCTCAAAAGATAGGGAGTATTAGGAAAAAAAACAAGAGTTGTGTCAAGATTGTAAACCATCGTTGCTGAAAATTGTTGGTGGTAAAACGATCCAAAAACCACTACTATTGTAACAAACTATTAAAAATCTAAGAGAATCCTTGAGACCTAAGGGAACTGAATGTAAGTACCGTATCGGTAATGAACCAGTATAAAACTCTTGTGTTCTCAGCTTTTAAATCTTGCAATTTATTTTCATCATCAATCAAACATGTTGATAAATTGGAGTCGACTACTTCTCTTCTGAGTTGACTAAGTTTTTAATTTACCTACAATTCACCCTCTCTTGTACTTTCACAAACAAAACCCCAACCAAAAATATACCTATTGCGAGTTTTTCATTGCTTTTTTGGTTAAACCTTTTTCAAGATTTGGATTACTCGCTTCCTCACATTTTATTCATCATGTGTTTAGCAGAACACATATGTAATTGTTGTTTAACTTGTTATGCTATCATTGTCGTTTAGTATCAAACTATTTGGGTAAGGGAGTATTTTTTTTTTGTTCAACTAATTTTTAATATAGAGAAATGATTTTAAAGTAGATTTGGTAATTTTGGCTGAAGATTGGATTGATGACTGGATTACAGAGTGTATTAACGAATGAATTGAAGGTAGACCCTCCCGTTGTTTTACACGATTTTTAGGTTTTAAATATTTCTTTTAGGTCTCACTTTAATACTTGAGTTTTGAGTTCATTTTAGTAAATGTCATCTTTTGGCAAAATAAAAATCACAAAAACATTCACACTTTTTATTGGGATTTTAGGAAATTAAGATTTCTGAGTTTTATGTTATTACCTTAATTTTGCTATTTCTATTTGTCAAGAGAAAAAAGATAAAAATACATTTCGTAGTTCTATAATGTTAAGAACTTTGAGTTTTGTTGAATAAATTTAAGCTTCTTTAGTGGTGCAGTTATAGTTGTTTAGTGTTATTTCTAATTTATTCTTCATTGTTTTTGTTATCTTGAAACTTTTTACTCAAAAGAAAAGGTAAAAATGAATTTCTTTCTTTGTCATACTTGTCGCGCCTCTTTTTTACCAAACCAACTAAACCTCTTAAATAAATAAAAGAATTTTGCAAAGCGTAAAAGGGTTTTTCAATTTTGAAAGTGGCAAAAGATAGTGTTCAAAAAGATTAACTCAGAATCGCCACCTGACATTTGATTTCAGTGTGTCAGGTCACCGTTTTTCTAAAAATAATTTTTTCTTTTAAAACACTTGAGACTACAAAACTAAGTCTGCACCAGAGATTCAGGTAAGGAGATTCATTTGACTCGGGAAGAAGGTAGTAGGCACTCCCTAAGTCCCGTAACTAGTACGGTTGCATACTTGATCTAGTCGATTTTTAAAATATTCAATTGAGGTAGAAAACACATAGAAAGGAAAATAAACACACAAGAGGCTCGAGGTCGTTCCTACCTAAATAAAAGAAAAAGAAAAATGAAAATAAAATAAAAATACTACAAGTTTCTACTTTTGGCCTCCATTTACAAATACCTCGGGGCATACCCCGGATAAAAATATACACAAATCATCCGAGACATCCCCGGATAATAAACTAAAAGAAACGACCACTCGCCTCGATACTAAGAAAATCCTATGGCTTACCTACCCAAGTGAGACGGCCTAAACATACTTCTACCTGAAAAGTAAATAAAACAAGAATAAAAGAACAATATGATTATCTTGAACCTGAATTTTCTTTTAAGTTTTTTCTTTTTTTACCCAGCAACCCAAACAACGAAATCAATTCAGAATAAGTTTTCAAGTTGGAACCTCTCACTTCATTAAATCTAAATCACATTCGGTTGAATCAGTAACATAAAAACACCACAAAGAAAGGCATTCTTATTGTCACTTCACGTCATTAGCAAATCTAATTTATCAAAGGATCAAAAGATATCACAAACAAACTTGGAAACCATCTGAATCAACCATCCAAACACATATGTGACAAAAATCAAAAGGTAAGATATTAAAGATAGAAGTGGACCTTTAAATGATTTTCAATAGCAGAACTTCCTTCAACAGCCTTACACTCGATCCAGCGAGGAGAAAAAAGAAAGGATCCGTTAACGGGAACTCCACGGAGTAACAATCAGCAAAAAAGATCGAACGACGGAATCGAAACCGGAATTTCACCTCGAATTCACAAAACTTTCGACCTCTTATTTTCGATTTCTGCCTTCTCTAGTTACTCTTTAATTGTTCTATGATTGTTTAAAGAGACGGGGAAATAAGAAGAAGAAAATGAGTCGAAACTGAAGCCTTTAATTAATGTTTCTATATCCCTCTGTTCGTTCACTTCACTTCAGGGATTGGAGACCATGGCTTTTGGTGGTGCCACTATTTTGAAGGTGTCAAGAAGAAGGGATGTTCGATGGTGTGAGGTGAAGAAGAATAGCGTCGATGTGGGTGGTCTGGCGGTTGGAAACGGCTGAAGCTGCTTGGTAAAGAGAGGAATTTCGTTGCTTCAATTGGTCTCAGGTCTGCCGCCGCTATTTCGAAGAAGAAGGGATCGTTTGGTGTTCTGCGGCGGCTTGTTGTGGAGTTCCGGCGGGTTTTGGTTAAGCAGCCGGCGGCGGCGATTCTGGTTGATGGAAAGTTGGTCGCTGGTTGTTGTTGGTGAGGGAGATGGAGATGGTGGTGTTGAGACGATGAAGATGCAGTGGCGATGGTGTTTGGAGTCTAGGGTTCTGCTAGGGTCTTTGTTGTTGTCTCCATGAAGATGAATGGTTTCCAAAATGAAAAAAAAAACGACTGATCCCTCCTAGTGTAGGTCTAGTTTTTTTTTTTTTGATTTTTCTTGTATATTATCTTAAATGGGTGTCTAGGTTTGGGCTTTTGAGTTAATGGGCTAAGGGATTGGTTTAATTGGGCTACAAACAAGACTAAATTGGTCCAAAAACTAATTCTATTCTCTCCTCCTTTTTGTATATAAAAATAATATATCAAACAAGATAATTATTAAAAATTCTACTTAATCTCACTTAAGGAAATAACTATTAAAATAATACTAACCGTTTAAAACAAACCTATTTTTTGGTATTTTTTCAAGATTAAAAATGACTACAAAACCTTAATGAAACTATTTTTTTGTAATTTTTATTTATGTGATAAAAAATAATGTAAAAGATTCAAAATTAGTTGAAATAACTATATTAGGCCTAAACTAAGTATTTAAGTGCTAAAATATGTAAAATCTTGGGGAGGGTCAAAAATCACATATCTACAGCTGCCCCTCTTTGACTGGAAATACGAAGTATTTTCAGACAAAGAACGACTAGACAGGTTTTTTGACCCAACCCTTATTTAGAAAGACCAAAAACTAAGAGAAAGGAAGAGAATGTGACCGAGCCCTAGTATCTGAGTGCTTACATATCCTTGGCTATAAAGGAATCAGGTCACATATAGTTCAAAAGTGAGAACAGTGATGGAGTATATCGAGGTGGAGAGCCGGTCGAGGTTCCGTTCCGTTGAAGTTCTGGTCCGCGGTTCCTGCCGTCACATCAAAAATAAAAGGAAAAATTACAGCAAAGTAAAAGAAAAATACAAGATCATATCTACTTCTTGTCTTGAATCTTCCTTGAATCTCTACTTGATATTCAACATGAGACTAAAAAATGGACCTTATTCTTTAGGTGGACTCTTGATGCTTCTTAAATTTGCGAATTGAAAGTAACTATGAAATGAATTCCCTCGTTCTCTAGGTGGGTGCCTAATTGTCAAAATCTTGAACAGTATTCCCTCATTATCCAGGTGGGCGCCTGATTACCAAAAACTTGAATTGTATTTCCTCGTTATCCATGTGGGTGCCTGCTTACCAATAACTTGAATTGTATTCCATCGTTATCCAGGTAGGCGTCTGATTACCAAAACTTAAATTGTATTCCCTCATTATCCAGGTGCGTGCTAGATTACCAAAACTTGAATTGTACTCCCTCGTTATCCAGGTGGGTGCCTGATTACCAAAACATGAATTGTATTCCCTCGTTATCCAGGTGGGTGCCTGATTACCAACAACTTGAATTGTATTCCCTCGTTATCCAGGTGGGCGCCTGATTACCAAAAACTTGAATTCTATTCCCTCGTTATCCAGGTGGGCACCTCATTACCAAAACTTGAATTGTATTCCCTCGTTATCCAGGTGGCGCCTGATAACCAAAACATGAATTGTATTCCCTCGTTATCCAGGTGGGCACCTGATTACCAAAAACTTGAATTGTATTCCCTCATTATCCAGGTGAGTGTCTGATTAACAAAACTTGAATTGTATTCCCTCATTATCCAGGTGGGCGCCTGATTACGAAAAACTTGAATTGTATTCCCTCGTTATCTAGGAGGGCGCCTGATTACCAAAAACTCGAATTGTATTCCCTCGTTTTACAGGTGGATGCCCGATTACCAAAACTTAAATTGTATTCCCTCGTTATCCAGGTGAGCGACTGATTACCAAAACTTAAATTGTATTCTCTCATTATCCAGGTGGGCGCCAGATTACCAAAACATGAATTGTATTCCCTCGTTATCCAGGTGGGTACCTGATTACCAAAACATGAATTGTATTCCCTCGTTATCCAGGTGGGCGCCTGATTACCAACAACTTGAATTGTATTCCCTCATTATCCAGGTGAGTGCCTGATTATCAACAACTTGAATTGTATTCCCTCGATATCTAGGTGGGCGCCTGATTACCAAAAACTTTAATTGTATTCCCTTGTTATCCAGGTGGGCGTCTGATTACCAAAACTTGAATTATATTCCCTCGTTATCCAGGTGGGCGCCTAATTATTAAAACATGAATTGTATTCCCTCGTTATCCTGGTGGGTGCCTAATTACCAAAAACTTGAATTGTATTCCCTCGTTATCCAGGTGGGTGCCTGATTACCAAAACATAAATTCTATTCCCTCGTTATCTATGTGGGCGCCTGATTACGAAAAACAAGAATTGTATTCCCTCATTATCCAGGTGGGCGCCCGATTACCAAAAATATGAATTGTATTCCCTCGTTATCTAGGTGGGTGCCTGATTACCAAAACATAAATTATATTCCCTCGTTATCCGAGTGAGCACCTGATTACTAAAACTTAAATTGTATTCTCTCATTATCCAGGTGGGCACCTGATTATCAAAACTTGAATTGTATTCCTTCGTTATCCAGGTTGGCGCCTGATTACCAAAACTTGAATTTTATTCCCTCCTTATCCAGGTGGGAGCCTGATTACCAAAAACTTGAATTGCTTTCCCTCGTTATCCAGGTGGGCACCTGATTACCAACAACTTGAATTGTATTCCCTGTTTATCCAGGTAGGCGCCTAATTACCAAATTGTATTGCCTCTTTATCCAGGTGGGTGCCTGATTACCAAAATTAAATTGTATTCCCTCGTTATCTAGGTGGGCGCCTAATTAGCAAAAACATGAATTGTATTCCCTCATTATCTAGGTAGGTGCCTGATTACCAAAACATGTATTGTATTCCCTCGTTATCCAGGTGGGCGCCTGATTACTAAAACTTAAATTGTATTCCCTTGTTATCCAGGTGGGCACCTGATTACCAAAACTTGAATTGTATTTCTTCGTTATCCAGGTTGGCACCTGATTACCAAAACTTGAATTGTATTCCCTCGTTATTCAGGGGGAGCCTACTTACCAAAAAACCTGAATTGTTTTCCCTCGTTATCCAGGTGGGCCCCTGATTACAAACAACTTGAATTGTATTCCCTCTTTATCCAGGTAGGCGCCTGATTACCAAAAACTTGAATTGTAATCCCTCGTAATCCAAGTGGGCGCCAGATTACCAAAACTTGAATAGTATTCCCTCGTTATCCAGGTGGGCGCCTGATCACCAAAAACTTGAATTGTATTACCTCGTTATCCGTGTGGGTGCCTGCTTACCAATAACTTTAATTGTATTCCCTCGCTATCCAGGTGGGCGCCTGATTACCAAAACTTAAATTGTATTCCTTCGTTATCCAGGTGGACGCCTGATTACCAAAATATGAATTGTATTCCCTTATTATCCAGGTGGGTGCCGGATTACCAAAACATGAATTGTATTCCCTCGTTATCCAGGTGGGCACCTGATTACCAACAACTTGAATTGCATTCCCTCGTTATCTAGGTGGGTGCCTGATTACCAACAACTTGAATAGTATTCCTTCGTTATCCAGGTAGGCGCCTGATTACACAAAACTTGAATTGTATTCCCTCATTATCCAGGTAGGCGCCTGATTACCAAAACTTGAATAACATTCCCTCGTTATCCAGGCGGGCGCCTTATTACCAAAACATGAATTGTATTCCCTCGTTATCCAGGTGGGCACTTGATTACCAAAAACTTGAATTGTATTCCCTCGTCATCTAGGTGGGTGCCTAATTTCAAAAACTTAAATTGTATTCCCTCATTATCCAGGTGGGCGCCTGATTACGAAAAAAATTGAATTGTATTCCCTCGTTATCCAAGTAGGCGCCTGATTACCAAAAACTTGAATTATATTCCCTAGTTATCCAGGTGGGTGCCTGATTACCAAAACTTGAATTGTATTCCCTCGTTATCCAGGTGGGTGCCTGATTACAAAAACAAAAATTGTATTCTTTCGTTATCCAGGTGGGCACCTGATTACCAAAACTTGAATTGTATTCCCTCATTATCCAGGTGGGCGCCTGATTACCAAAAAACTTGAATTGTATTCCCTCGTTATCAAGGTGGGCGCCTGATTACCAACAACTTGAATTGTATTGCCTCGTTATCAAGGTGGGCGCCTGAATACCAAAAACTTGAATTGTATTTCCTCGTTATCCAAGTGGGCGCCTGATTACGAATAACTTGAATTGTATTCCCTCGATACCCAGGTGGGCGCCTGATTATAAAAAACTTGAATTGTATACCCTCGTTATCCAGGTGGGTACCTGATTACCAAAATTTGAATTGTATTCCCTTATTATCTAGGTGAGCACCTGATTACCAAAACTTGAATTGTATTCCTTCGTTATCCAGGTGGGCGCCTGATTACCAAAACTTGAATTGTTTTCCCTCGTTATCCAGGTGGGCACCTGATTACCAAAAAACTTGAATTGTATTCCCTCGTTATCCAGGTGGGCGCTTGATTACCAAAATATGAATTTTATTCCCTCGTCATCCAGGTGAGCGCTTGATTACCAACAACTTGAATTGTATTCCCTCGTTATCCAGGTGGGTGCCTGATTACCAAAAACTTAAATTGTATTCCCTCGTTATCTATGTGGGTGCCTGATTACGAAAAACATGAATGTTATTCCATCGTTATCCAGGTGGGCGCCAGATTACCAAAAACTTGAATTGTATTCCCTCGTTATACAGGTGGGTGCCTGATTACCAAAACTTGAATTGTATTCCCTTGTTATCCAGGTGGGCGCCTGATTGCCAAAACATGAATTGTATTCCCTCGTTATCCAGGTGGGTACCTGATTACCAAAATATAAATTGTATTCCCTCGTTATCCAGGTGGGCGCCTGATTACCAACAACTTTAATTGTATTCCCTCGTTATCCAGGTGGGTCCCTGATAACCAAAAACTTGAATTGTATTCCCTCGTTATCCAGGTGGGTGCCTAATTATTAAAATATGAATTGTATTCTATCGTTATCCAGGTGGACGCCTGATTACCTAAAACGTGAATTGTATTCTCTCGCTATCCAGGTGGGTGCCTGATTACCAAAACTTGAATTCTATTCCCCCGTTATCCATGTGGGCACCTGATTACGAAAAACATGAATTGTATTCCCTCATTATCCAGGTGGGTGCCTGATTACCAAAAACATGAATTGTATTCCCTCGTTATCCAGGTGGGTGCCTGATTACCAAAACATGAATTGTATTCCCTCGTTATCCAGGTGGGCGCCTGATTACTAAAACTTAAATTGTATTCCCTCGTTATCCAGGTGGGCACCTAATTACCAAAACTTGAATTCTATTCCTTCGTTATCTAGGTGGGCACCTGATTACCATAACTTGAATTGTATTCCCTCGTTTTCCAGGTGGGAGACTGATTACTAAAAAACTTGAATTGCTTTCCCTCGTTATCCAGGTGGGCACCTGATTACCAAAATTGAATTGTATTCCCTCGTTATCTAGGTGGGCGCCTGATTACCAAAAACTAGAATTGTATTCCCTCGTTATCCAGGTGGGCGCCAGATCACCAAAACTTGAATTGTATTCCCTCGTTATTCAGGTGGGCGCCTGATCACCAAAAACTTGAATTGTATTACCTCGTTATCCATATGGGTGCCTGCTTATCGTTATCCAGGTGGGTGCCTGATTACCAAAACTTAAATTTTATTCCATCGTTATCCAGGTGGGCGCCTGATTACCAAAACATGAATTGTATTTCCTCGTTATCCAGGTGGGTGCCTGATTACCAAAACATAAATTATATTTCCTCGTTATCCAGGTGGGCACCTGATTACCAACAACTTGAATTGTATTCCCTCGTTATCCAGGTGGGTGCCTGATTACCAACAACTTGAATAGTATTCCCTTATTATCCAGGTGGGCGCCTGATTACCAAAAACTTGAATTGTATTCCCTAGTTATCCAGGTGGGCGCCTGATTACCAAAACTTGAATAGCATTCCTTCGTTATCTAGGTGGGCGCCTTATTACCAAAATATGAATTGCATTCCCTCGTTATCCAGGTGGGTGCCTGATTACCAAAAACTTGAATTGTATTCCCTCGTCATCCAAGTGGGTCTCTGATTTCAAAAACTTGAATTGTATTCCCTCGTTATCCAGGTGGGCGCCTGATTATGAAAAAATGAAATTGTATTCCCTTGTTATCCAGGTGGGCGCCTGATTACCAAAAACTTGAATTGTATTCTCTCGTTATCCAGGTGGGTGCCTGATTGCCAAAACTTGAATTGCATTCCCTCGTTTTCTAGGTATTTGCCTGATTACCAAAACAAAAACTGTATTCTTTCGTTATCCAGGTGAGCACCTAATTTCAAAAACTTAAATTGTATTCCTTCGTTATCCAGGTGGGCGCCTGATTACGAAAAAATTGAATTGTATTCCCTCGTTATCCAAGTAGGCGCCTGATTACCAAAAACTTGAATTATATTCCCTCATTATCCAGGTGGGTGCCTGATTACCAAAACTTGAATTATATTCCCTCGTTATCCAGGTGGGTGCCTGATTACAAAAACAAAAATTGTATTCTTTCGTTATCCAGGTGGGCACCTGATTACCAAAACTTGAATTGTATTCCCTCATTATCCAGGTGGGCGCCTGATTACCAAAAAACTTGAATTGTATTCCCTCGTTATCAAGGTGGGCGCCTGATTACCAACAACTTGAATTGTATTGCCTCGTTATCAAGGTGGGCGCCTGAATACCAAAAACTTGAATTGTATTTCCTCGTTATCCAAGTGGGCGCCTGATTACGAATAACTTGAATTGTATTCCCTCGATATCCAGGTGGGCGCCTGATTACAAAAAACTTGAATTGTATACCCTCGTTATCCAGGTGGGTGCCTGATTACCAAAACTTGAATTGTATTCCCTTGTTATCTAGGTGAGCACCTGATTACCAAAACTTGAATTGTATTCCTTCGTTATCCAGGTGGGCGCCTGATTTCCAAAACTTGAATTGTTTTCCCTCGTTATCCAGGTGGGCACCTGATTACCAAAAAACTTGAATTGTATTCCCTCGTTATCCAGGTGGGCGCTTGATTACCAAAATATGAATTGTATTCCCTCATCATCCAGGTGAGCGCTTGGTTACCAACAACTTGAATTGTATTCCCTCGTTATCCAGGTGGGCGCCTGATTACCAAAAACTTAAATTGTATTCCCTCGTTATCTATGTGGGTGCCTGATTACGAAAAACATGAATGTTATTCCATCGTTATCCAGGTGGGCGCCAGATTACCAAAAACTTGAATTGTATTCCCTCGTTATACAGGTGGGTGCCTGATTACCAAAACTTGAATTGTATTCCCTTGTTATCCAGGTGGGCGCCTGATTGCCAAAACATGAATTTTATTCCCTCGTTATCCAGGTGGGTACCTGATTACCAAAATATAAATTGTATTCCCTCGTTATCCAGGTGGGCGCCTGATTACCAACAACTTTAATTGTATTCCCTCGTTATCCAGGTGGGTGCCTGATAACCAAAAACTTGAATTGTATTCCCTCGTTATCCAGGTGGGTGCCTAATTATTAAAATATGAATTGTATTCTATCGTTATCCAGGTGGGCGCCTGATTACCTAAAACGTGAATTGTATTCTCTCGCTATCCAGGTGGGTGCCTGATTACCAAAACTTGAATTCTATTCCCCCGTTATCCATGTGGGCACCTGATTACGAAAAACATGAATTGTATTCCCTCATTATCCAGGTGGGTGCCTGATTACCAAAAACATGAATTGTATTCCCTCGTTATCCAGGTGGGTGCCTGATTACCAAAACATGAATTGTATTCCCTCGTTATCCAGGTGGGCGCCTGATTACTAAAACTTAAATTGTATTCCCTCGTTATCCAGGTGGGCACCTGATTACCAAAACTTGATTTCTATTCCTTCGTTATCTAGGTGGGCACCTGATTACCAAAACTTGAATTGTATTCCCTCGTTTTCCAGGTGGGAGACTGATTACTAAAAAATTTGAATTGCTATCCCTCGTTATCCAGGTGGGCACCTGATTACCAAAATTGAATTGTATTCCCTCGTTATCTAGGTGGGCGCCTGATTACCAAAAACTAGAATTGTATTCCCTCGTTATCCAGGTGGGCGCCAGATCACCAAAACTTGAACAGTATTCCCTCGTTATCCAGGTGGGCGCCTGATCACCAAAAACTTGAATTGTATTACCTCGTTATCCATATGGGTGCCTGCTTATCGTTATCCAGGTGGGTGCTTGATTACCAAAACTTAAATTTTATTCCATCGTTATCCAGGTTGGCGCCTGATTACCAAAACATGAATTTTATTTCCTCGTTATCCAGGTGGGTGCCTGATTACCAAAACATAAATTATATTCCCTCGTTATCCAGGTGGGCACCTGATTACCAACAACTTGAATTGTATTCCCTCGTTATCCAGGTGGGTGCCTGATTACCAACAACTTGAATAGTATTCCCTTATTATCCAGGTGGGCGCCTGATTACCAAAAACTTGAATTGTATTCCCTAGTTATCCAGGTGGGCGCCTGATTACCAAAACTTGAATAGCATTCCTTCGTTATCTAGGTGGGCGCCTTATTACCAAAATATGAATTGCATTCCCTCGTTATCCAGGTGGGTGCCTGATTACCAAAAACTTGAATTGTATTCCCTCGTCATCCAGGTGGGTCTCTGATTTCAAAAACTTGAATTGTATTCCCTCGTTATCCAGGTGGGCGCCTGATTATGAAAAAATGGAATTGTATTCCCTTGTTATCCAGGTGGGCGCCTGATTACCAAAAACTTGAATTGTATTCTCTCGTTATCCAGGTGGGTGCCTGATTGCCAAAACTTGAATTGCATTCCCTCGTTATCTAGGTATTTGCCTGATTACCAAAACAAAAATTGTATTCTTTCGTTATCCAGGTGGGCACCTGATTACCAAAACTTGAATTGTATTCCTTCGTTATCCAGGTGGGCGCCTGATTACCAAAACTTGAATTGTATTCCCTCGTTATCTAGGTGGGCGCTTGATTACCAAAAACTTAAATTGTATTCCCTCATTATCAAGGTGGGCGCCTGATTACCAATATCTTGAATTGTATTCCCTCGTTATCCATGTGGGCGCCTGATTACCAAAAACTCGAATTGTATTTTCTCGTTATCCAAGTGGGCGCCTGATTACGAAAAACTTGAATTGTATACCCTCATTATCCAGGTGGGTGCATGATTACCAAAACTTGAATTGTATTCCTTCGTTATCAAATTGGGCGCCTGATTACCAAAACTTGAATTGTATTTCCTTGTTATCCAGGTGGGCACCTGATTACCAAAAAACTTGAATTGTATTCCCTTGTTATCCAGGTGGGCGCTTGATTACCAACAACTTGAATTGCATTCCCTCGTTATCCAGGTGGGAGCCTGATTACCAAAAACTTGAATTGTATTCCCTCGTTATTCGGGTGGGCGCCTCATTACCAAAAACTTGAATTGTATTCGCTCGTTATCTAGGTGGGCGTCTGATTACCAAAAACTTGAATTGTATTCCCTCGTAATCCAGGTGGGTGCCTGATTACCAAAACTTGAATTGTATTCCCTTGTTATCCAGATGGGCGCCTGATTACTAAAACTTAAATTGTATTCCCTCCTTATCCAGGTGGGCGCCTGATTACCAAAAAACTTGAATTGTATTCCCTTGTTATCTAAGTGGGTACCTGATTACCAACAACTTGAATTGTATTCCCTCGTTATCCAGGTGAGCGCCTGATTACCAAAAACTTGAATTGTATTCACTCGTTATCCAGGTGGGTGCCTGATTACTAAAACTTGACTTGTATTCCCTCGTTATCCAGGTGGGCGCCTGATTACGAAAAACATGAATTGTATTCGCTCGTTATCCAAGTGGGCGTCTGATCACAAAAAACTTGAATTGTATTCCCTCGTTATCTAGGTGGGTGCCTGATTACCAAAACTTGAATTGTATTCCCTTGTTATCTAGATGGGCGCCTGATTACTAAAACTTAAATTGTATTCCCTCGTTATCCAGGTGGGCACCTGATTACCAAAAAACTTGAATTGTATTCCCTTGTTATCTAGGTGGGCACCTGATTACCAACAACTTGAATTGTATTACCTCGTTATCCAGGTGGGCGCCTGATTACCAAAAACTTGAATTGTATTCACTCGTTATCTAGGTGGGCGCCTGATTACCAAAACTTTAATTATATTCCCTCGTTATCCAGGTGGGCGCCTGATTACCAAAAACTTGAATTGTATTCCCTTGTTATCTAGGTGGGTGCCTGATTACCAGTAACTTGAATTGTATTCCCTTGTTATCTAGGTGGGTGCCTGATTACCAAAAATTTGAATTGTATTCCCTCTTTATCCAGGTGGGTGCCTGATTACCAAAACTTGAATAGTATTCCCTCGTCATCCAGGTGGGCGCCTGATCACCAAAAACATGAATTGTATTCCCTCGTTAACCATGTGGGTGCTTAATTACCAATAACTTGAATTGTATTCCCTCGTTATCCAGGTGGGTCCCTGATTACCAAAACATAAAATGTATTTCCTCGTTATCCAACTGGGTGCCTGATTACCAAAACTTGAATTGTATTCCCTCGTTATCTAGGTGGACACCTTATTACCAACAACTTGAATTGTATTCCCTCGTTATTCAGGTGGGAGCCTGATTACCAAAAACTTGAATTGTATTCCCTTGTTATCCAGGTGGGCGCCTGATTACCAAAACTTGAATAGTATTCCATCGTTATCTGGGTTGGCACCTGATTACCAAAATATGAATTGTAATTCCTCGTTATCCAGGTGGGCGCCAGATTACCAAAAACTTGAATTGTATTCCCTCGTTATCCATGTGGGCGGCTGATTAACAAAACTTGAATTGTATTCCCTCGTTATCTAGGTGGGCGCCTGATTGCGAAAAACTTGAATTGTATTCCCTCATTATCCAGGTGGGCGTCTGATTACCAAAATCTTGAATTGTATTCCCTCGTTATCCAGGTGGGCGCCTGATTACCCAAACTTGAATTGTATTCTCTTATTATCCAGGTGTGTGCCTGATTACCAAAACATAAATTGTATTCCCTCGTTATCTAGGTGGGCACCTAATTACGAAAATTTGAATTATATTCCTTCGTTATCCAGGTGGGTGCCTGATTACCAATACTTGAATTGTATTCCCTCGTTATCTAGGTGCGTGCTAGATTACCAAAACTTGAATTGTACTCCCTCGTTATCCAGGTGGGTGCCTGATTACCAACAACTTGAATTGTATTCCCTCGTTATCCAGGTGGGCGCCTGATTACCAAAAACTTGAATTCTATTCCCTCGTTATCCAGGTGGGCACCTCATTACCAAAACTTGAATTGTATTCCCTTGTTATCCAGGTGGCGCCTGATAACCAAAACATGAATTGTATTCCCTCGTTATCCAGGTGGGCACCTTATTACCAAAAACTTGAATTGTATTCCCTCGTTATCCAGGTGGGCGCCTGATTACCCAAACTTGAATTGTATTCTCTTATTATCCAGGTGTGTGCCTGATTACCAAACATAAATTGTATTCCCTCGTTATCTAGGTGGGCACCTAATTACGAAAATTTGAATTATATTCCTTCGTTATCCAGGTGGGTGCCTGATTACCAAAACTTGAATTGTATTCCCTCGTTATCTAGGTGCGTGCTAGATTACCAAAACTTGAATTGTACTCCCTCGTTATCCAGGTGGGTGCCTGATTACAAAAACATGAATTGTATTCCCTCGTTATCCAGGTGGGTGCCTGATTACCAACAACTTGAATTGTATTCCCTCGTTATCCAGGTGGGCGCTTGATTACCAATAACTTGAATTGTATTCCATCGTTATCCAGGTAGGCGTCTGATTACCAAAACTTAAATTGTATTCCCTCATTATCCAGGTGCGAGCTAGATTACCAAAACTTGAATTGTACTCCCTCGTTATCCAGGTGGGTGCCTGATTACCAAAACATGAATTATATTCCCTCGTTATCCAGGTGGGTGCCTGATTACCAACAACTTGAATTGTATTCCCTCGTTATCCAGGTGGGCGCCTGATTACCAAAAACTTGAATTCTATTCCCTCGTTATCCAGGTGGGCACCTCATTACCAAAACTTGAATTGTATTCCCTCGTTATCCAGGTGGCGCCTGATAACCAAAACATTAATTGTATTCCCTCGTTATCCAGGTGGGCACCTGATTACCAAAAACTTGAATTGTATTCCCTCATTATCCAGGTGAGTGCCTGATTAACAAAACTTGAATTGTATTCCCTCATTATCCAGGTGGGCGCCTGATTACGAAAAACTTGAATTGTATTCCCTCGTTATCTAGGAGGGCGCCTGATTACCAAAAACTCGAATTGTATTCCCTCGTTTTACAGGTGGATGCCCGATTACCAAAACTTAAATTGTATTCCCTCGTTATCCAGGTGAGCGACTGATTACCAAAACTTAAATTGTATTCTCTCATTATCCATGTGGGCGCCAGATTACCAAAACATGAATTGTATTCCCTCGTTATCCAGGTGGGTACCTGATTACCAAAACATGAATTGTATTCCCTCGTTATCCAGGTGGGCGCCTGATTACCAACAACTTGAATTGTATTCCCTCATTATCCAGGTGAGTGCCTGATTATCAACAACTTGAATTGTATTCCCTCGATATCTAGGTGGGCGCCTGATTACCAAAAACTTTAATTGTATTCCCTCGTTATCCAGGTGGGCGTCTGATTACCAAAACTTGAATTATATTCCCTCGTTATCCAGGTGGGCGCCTAATTATTAAAACATGAATTGTATTCCCTCGTTATCCTGGTGGGTGCCTAATTACCAAAAACTTGAATTGTATTCCCTCGTTATCCAGGTGGGTGCCTGATTACCAAAACTTAAATTCTATTCCCTTGTTATCTATGTGGGCGCCTGATTACGAAAAACAAGAATTGTATTCCCTCATTATCCAGGTGGGCGCCCGATTACCAAAAATATGAATTGTATTCCCTCGTTATCTAGGTGGGTGCCTGATTACCAAAACATAAATTATATTCCCTCGTTATCCGAGTGAGCACCTGATTACTAAAACTTAAATTGTATTCTCTCATTATCCAGTTGGGCACCTGATTATCAAAACTTGAATTGTATTCCTTCGTTATCCAGGTTGGCGCCTGATTACCAAAACTTGAATTTTATTCCCTCCTTATCCAGGTGGGAGCCTGATTACCAAAAACTTGAATTGCTTTCCCTCGTTATCCAGGTGGGCACCTGATTACAAACAACTTGAATTGTATTCCCTCTTTATCCAGGTAGGCGCCTAATTACCAAATTGTATTCCCTCTTTATCCAGGTGGGTGCCTGATTACCAAAATTAAATTGTATTCCCTCGTTATCTAGGTGGGCGCCTAATTAGCAAAAACATGAATTGTATTCCCTCATTATCTAGGTAGGTGCCTGATTACCAAAACATGTATTGTATTCCCTCGTTATCCAGGTGGGCGCCTGATTACTAAAACTTAAATTGTATTCCCTTGTTATCCAGGTGGGCACCTGATTACCAAAACTTGAATTGTATTCCTTCGTTATCCAGGTTGGCAACTGATTACCAAAACTTGAATTGTATTCCCTCGTTATTCAGGGGGAGCCTACTTACCAAAAAACCTGAATTGTTTTCCCTCGTTATCCAGGTGGGCCCCTGTTTACAAACAACTTGAATTGTATTCCCTCTTTATCCAGGTAGGCGCCTGATTACCAAAAACTTGAATTGTAATCCCTCGTAATCCAGGTGGGCGCCAGATTACCAAAACTTGAATAGTATTCCCTCGTTATCCAGGTGGGCGCCTGATCACCAAAAACTTGAATTGTATTACCTCGTTATCCGTGTGGGTGCCTGCTTACCAATAACTTTAATTGTATTCCCTCGCTATCCAGGTGGGCGCCTGATTACCAAAACTTAAATTGTATTCCTTCGTTATCCAGGTGGACGCCTGATTACCAAAATATGAATTGTATTCCCTCATTATCCAGGTGGGTGCCGGATTACCAAAACATGAATTGTATTCCCTCGTTATCCAGGTGGGCACCTGATTACCAACAACTTGAATTGTATTCCCTCGTTATCTAGGTGGGTGCCTGATTACTAACAACTTGAATAGTATTCCCTCGTTATCCAGGTAGGCGCCTGATTACACAAAACTTGAATTGTATTCCCTCATTATCCAGGTAGGCGCCTGATTACCAAAACTTGAATAACATTCCCTCATTATCCAGGCGGGCGCCTTATTACCAAAACATGAATTGTATTCCCTCGTTATCCAGGTGGGCACTTGATTACCAAAAACTTGAATTGTATTCCCTCGTCATCTAGGTGGGTGCCTAATTTCAAAAACTTAAATTGTATTCCCTCATTATCCAGGTGGGCGCCTGATTACGAAAAAATTGAATTGTATTCCCTCGTTATCCAAGTGGGCGCCTGATTACCAAAAGCTTGAATTATATTCTCTCGTTATCCAGGTGGGTGCCTGATTACCAAAACTTGAATTGTATTCCCTCGTTATCCAGGTGGGTGCCTGATTACAAAAACAAAAATTGTATTCTTTCGTTATCCAGGTGGGCACCTGATTACAAAAACTTGAATTGTATTCCCTCATTATCCAGGTGGGCACCTGATTACCAAAAAACTTGAATTGTATTCCCTCGTTATCAAGGTGGGCGCCTGATTACCAACAACTTGAATTGTATTGCCTCGTTATCAAGGTGGGCGCCTGAATACCAAAAACTTGAATTGTATTTCCTCGTTATCCAAGTGGGCGCCTGATTACGAATAACTTGAATTGTATTCCCTCGATATCCAGGTGGGCGCCTGATTACAAAAAACTTGAATTGTATACCCTCGTTATCCAGGTGGGTGCCTGATTACAAAAACTTGAATTGTATTCCCTTGTTATCTAGGTGAGCACCTGATTACCAAAACTTGAATTGTATTCCTTCGTTATCCAGGTGGGTACCTGATTACCAAAACTTGAATTGTTTTCCCTCGTTATCCAGGTGGGCACCTGATTACCAAAAAATTTGAATTGTATTCCCTCGTTATCCAGGTGGGCGCTTGATTACCAAAATATGAATTGTATTCCCTCGTCATCCAGGTGAGCGCTTGATTACCAACAACTTGAATTGTATTCCCTCGTTATCCAGGTGGGCGCCTGATTATCAAAAACTTAAATTGTATTCCCTCGTTATCTATGTGGGTGCCTGATTACGAAAAACATGAATGTTATTCCATCGTTATCCAGGTGGGCGCCAGATTACCAAAAACTTGAATTGTATTCCCTCGTTGTACAGGTGGGTGCCTGATTACCAAAACTTGAATTGTATTCCCTTGTTATCCAGGTGGGCGCCTGATTGCCAAAACATGAATTGTATTCCCTCGTTTTCCAGGTGGGTACCTGATTACCAAAATATAAATTGTATTCCCTCGTTATCCAGGTGGGCGCCTGATTACCAACAACTTTAATTGTATTCCCTCGTTATCCAGGTGGGTGCCTGATAACCAAAAACTTGAATTGTATTCCCTCGTTATCCAGGTGGGTGCCTAATTATTAAAATATGAATTGTATTCTATCGTTATCCAGGTGGGCGCCTGATTACCTAAAACGTGAATTGTATTCTCTCGCTATCCAGGTGGGTGCCTGATTACCAAAACTTGAATTCTATTCCCCCGTTATCCATGTGGGCACCTGATTACGAAAAACATGAATTGTATTCCCTCATTATCCAGGTGGGTGCCTGATTACCAAAAACATGAATTGTATTCCCTCGTTATCCAGGTGGGTGCCTGATTACCAAAACATGAATTGTATTCCCTCGTTATCCAGGTGGGCGCCTGATTACTAAAACTTAAATTGTATTCCCTCGTTATCCAGGTGGGCACCTGATTACCAAAACTTGAATTCTATTCCTTCGTTATCTAGGTGGGCACCTGATTACCAAAACTTGAATTGTATTCCCTCGTTTTCCAGGTGGGAGACTGATTACTAAAAAACTTGAATTGCTTTCCCTCGTTATCCAGGTGGGCACCTGATTACCAAAATTGAATTGTATTCCCTCGTTATCTAGGTGGGCGCCTGATTACCAAAAACTAGAATTGTATTCCCTCGTTATCCAGGTGGGCGCCAGATCACCAAAACTTGAATAGTATTCCCTCGTTATCCAGGTGGGCGCCTGATCACCAAAAACTTGAATTGTATTACCTCGTTATCCATATGGGTGCCTGCTTATCGTTATCCAGGTGGGTGCCTGATTATCAAAACTTAAATTTTATTCCATCGTTATCCAAGTGGGCGCCTGATTACCAAAACATGAATTGTATTTCCTCGTTATCCAGGTGGGTGCCTGATTACCAAAACATAAATTATATTCCCTCGTTATCCAGGTGGGCACCTGATTACCAACAACTTGAATTGTATTCCCTCGTTATCCAGGTGGGTGCCTGATTACCAACAACTTGAATAGTATTCCCTTATTATCCAGGTGGGCGCCTGATTACCAAAAACTTGAATTGTATTCCCTAGTTATCCAGGTGGGCGCCTGATTACCAAAACTTGAATAGCACTCCTTCGTTATCTAGGTGGGCGCCTTATTACCAAAATATGAATTGCATTCCCTCGTTATCCAGGTGGGTGCCTGATTACCAAAAACTTGAATTGTATTCCCTCGTCATCCAGGTGGGTCTCTGATTTCAAAAACTTGAATTGTATTCCCTCGTTATCCAGGTGGGCGCCTGATTATGAAAAAATGGAATTGTATTCCCTTGTTATCCAGGTGGGCGCCTGATTACCAAAAACTTGAATTGTATTCTCTCGTTATCTAGGTGGGTGCCTGATTGCCAAAACTTGAATTGCATTCCCTCGTTATCTAGGTATTTGCCTGATTACCAAAACAAAAATTGTATTCTTTCGTTATCCAGGTGGGCACCTGATTACCAAAACTTGAATTGTATTCCTTCGTTATCCAGGTGGGCGCCTGATTACCAAAACTTGAATTGTATTCCCTCGTTATCTAGGTGGGCGCTTGATTACCAAAAACTTAAATTGTATTCCCTCATTATCAAGGTGGGCGCCTGATTACCAATATCTTGAATTGTATTCCCTCGTTATCCATGTGGGCGCCTGATTACCAAAAACTCGAATTGTATTATCTCGTTATCCAAGTGGGCGCCTGATTACGAAAAACTTGAATTGTATACCCTCGTTATCCAGGTGGGTGCCTGATTACCAAAACTTGAATTGTATTCCTTCGTTATCAAATTGGGCGCCTGATTACCAAAACTTGAATTGTATTCCCTTGTTATCCAGGTGGGCACCTGATTACCAAAAAACTTGAATTGTATTCCCTTGTTATCCAGGTGGGCGCTTGATTACCAACAACTTGAATTGCATTCCCTCGTTATCCAGGTGGGCGCCTGATTACAAAAAACTTGAATTGTATTCCCTCGTTATTCGGGTGGGTGCCTCATTACCAAAAATTTGAATTGTATTCGCTCGTTATCTAGGTGGGCGTCTGATTACCAAAAACTTGAATTGTATTCCCTCGTAATCCAGGTGGGTGCCTGATTACCAAAACTTGAATTGTATTCCCTTTTTATCCAGATGGGCGCCTGATTACTAAAACTTAAATTGTATTCCCTGCTTATCCAGGTGGGCGCCTGATTACCAAAAAACTTGAATTGTATTCCCTTGTTATCTAAGTGGGCACCTGATTACCAACAACTTGAATTGTATTCCCTCGTTATCCAGGTGAGCGCCTGATTACCAAAAACTTGAATTGTATTCACTCGTTATCCAGGTGGGCGCCTGATTACTAAAACTTGAATTATTCCCTCGTTATCCAGGTGGGCGCCTGATTACGAAAAACATGAATTGTATTCGCTCGTTATCCAAGTGAGCGTCTGATCACAAAAAACTTGAATTGTATTCCCTCGTTATCTAGGTGGGTGCCTGATTACCAAAACTTGAATTGTATTCCCTTGTTATCTAGATGGGCGCCTGATTACTAAAACTTAAATTGTATTCCCTTTTTATCCAGGTGGGCACCTGATTACCAAAAAACTTGAATTGTATTCCCTTGTTATCTAGGTGGGCACCTGATTACCAACAACTTGAATTGTATTCCCTCGTTATCCAGGTGGGCGCCTGATTACCAAAAACTTGAATTGTATTCACTCGTTATCAAGGTGGGCGCCTGATTACCAAAACTTTAATTATATTCCCTCGTTATCCAGGTGGGCGCCTGATTACCAAAAACTTGAATTGTATTGCCTCGTTATCTAGGTGGGCGCCTGATTACTAGTAACTTGAATTGTATTCCCTTGTTATCTAGGTGGGTGCCTGATTACCAAAAACTTGAATTGTATTCCCTCTTTATCCAGGTGGGTGCCTGATTACCAAAACTTGAATAGTATTCCCTCGTCATCCAGGTGGGCGCCTGATCACCAAAAACATGAATTGTATTCCCTCGTTAACCATAAGGGTGCATAATTACCAAAACTTGAATTGTATTCCCTTGTTATCCAGGTGGGTCCCTGATTACCAAAACTTAAAATGTATTCCCTCGTTATCCAACTGGGTGCCTGATTACCAAAACTTGAATTGTATTCCCTCGTTATCTAGGTGGACACCTTATTACCAACAACTTGAATTGTATTCCATCGTTATTCAGGTGGGAGCCTGATTACCAAAAACTTGAATTGTATTCCCTCGTTATCCAGGTGGGCGCCTGATTACCAAAACTTGAATAGTATTCCATCGTTATCTGGGTGGGCACCTGATTACCAAAATATGAATTGTATTCCCTCGTTATCCAGGTGGGCGCCAGATTACCAAAAACTTGAATTGTATTCCCTCGTTATCCATGTGGGCGGATGATTAACAAAACTTGAATTGTATTCCCTCGTTATCTAGGTGGGCGCCTGATTGCGAAAAAATATGAATTGTATTCCCTCATTATCCAGGTGGGCGTCTGATTACTAAAATCTTGAATTGTATTCCCTCGTTATCCAGGTGGGCGCCTGATTACCCAAACTTGAATTGTATTCTCTTATTATCCAGGTGTGTGCCTGATTACCAAAACATAAATTGTATTCCCTCGTTATCTAGGTGGGAACCTAATTACGAAAATTTGAATTATATTCCTTCGTTATCCAGGTGGGTGCCTCATTACCAAAACTTGAATTGTATTCCCTCGTTATCTAGGTGGGCGCCTTACTACCAAAAAAACTTGAATTTTATTCCCTCGTTATCCAGGTAAACGCCTGATTACCAACAACTTGAATTGTATTACCTCGTTATCCAGATGGGCGCCTGATCTCCAAAAACTTGAATTATATTCCCTCGTAATCCATGTGGGTGCCTGCTTACCAATAACTTGAATTGTATTCCCTCCTTATCCAGGTGGGTGTCTGATTACCAAAACTTAAATTGTATTCCCTCGTTATCCAGGCGGGCGCCTGATTACCAAAATATGAATTGTATTCCCTCGTTATCCAGGTGGGTGCCTGATTACCAAAAACTTGAATTGTATTCCCTCGTCATCCAGGTGGGCGTCAGATTACGAAAAAATGGAATTGTATTCCCTCGTTATCCAGGTGGGTGCCTGATTATCAAAAAGTTAAATTGTATTCCCTCGTTATCCAGGTGGGTGCCTGATTACCAAAACTTGAATTTCATTCCCTCGTTATCTAGGTATTTGCCTGATTACCAAAACAAAAATTATATTCTTTCGTTATCCAGGTGGGCGCCTGATTACCAAAACTTGAATTGTATTCCCTCGTTATCCAGGTGGGTGCCTTATTACCAAAAAACTTGAATTTTATTCCCTCGTTATCCTGGTAGGCGCCTGATTACCAACAACTTGAATTGTATTCCCTCATTATCCAGGTGGGCGCTTGATCACCAAAAACTTGAATTTTATTCCCTCGTAATCCATGTTGGTGCCTGCTTACCAATAACTTGAGTTGTATTCCCTCCTTATCCAGGTGGGCGCCTGATTACCAAAACTTAAATTGTATTCCCTCGTTATCCAGGTGGGTGCCTGATTCCTAAAATATGAATTGTATTCCCTCGTTATCCAGGTGGGCGCCTAATTACCAAAAACTTGAATTGTATTCCCTTGTCATCCAGGTGGGTGCCTGATTTCAAAAACTTGAATTGTATTCCCTCGTTATCCAGGTGGGCGCCTGATTACGAAAAAATGGAATTGTATTCCCTCGTTATCCAGGTGGGCGCCTGATTACCAAAAACTTGAATTGTATTCCCTCGTTATCCAGGTGGGTGCCTGATTACCAAAACTTGAATTGCATTCCCTCGTTATCTAGGTATTTGCCTGATTACCAAAACCAAAATTGTATTCTTTTGTTATCCAGGTGGGCACCTGATTACCAAAACTTGAATTGTATTCCTTCGTTATCTAGGTGGGCGCCTGATTACCAAAACTTGAATTGTATTCCCTCGTTATCTAGGTGGGCGCTTGATTACCAAAAACTTGAATTGTATTCCCTCGTTATCAAGGTGGGCACCTGATTACCAATAACTTGAATTGTATTCCCTCATTATCCAGGTGGGCGCCTGATTACCAAAAACTTGAATTGTATTTCCTCGTTATCCAAGTGGGCGCCTGATTACGAAAAACTTGAATTATATACCCTCGTTATCCAGGTGGGTGCCTGATTAACAAAACTTGAATTGTATTCCCTTGTTATCGAGGTGGGCGCCTGATTACCAAAACTTGAATTGTATTCCTTCGTTATCAAGGTGGGCGCCTGATTACCAAAACTTGAATTGTATTCCCTTGTTATCCAGGTGGGCACCTGATTACCAAAAAACTTGAATTGTATTCCCTTGTTATCTAGGTGGGCGCTTGATTACCAACAACTTGAATTGTATTCCCTCGTTATCCAGGTGGGCGCCTAATTACCAAAAACTTGAATTGTATTCCCTCGTTTTCCACGTGGGTGCCTGATTACCAAAAACTTGAATTGTATTCGCTCGTTATCCAGGTGGGCGTCTGATTACCAAAAACTTGAATTGTATTCCCTCGTTATCCAGTTGGGTGCCTGATTACCAAAACTTGAATTGTATTCCCTTGTTATCCAGATGGGCGACTGATTACTAAAACATAAATTGTATTCCCTCCTTATCCAGGTGTTCGCCTGATTACCAAAAAACTTGAATTGTATTCCCTTGTTATATAGGTGGGAACCTGATTACCAACAACTTGAATTATATTCACTCGTTATCTAGGTGAGCGCCTGATTACCAAAAACTTGAATTGTATTCACTCGTTATCCATGTGGGCGCCTGATTACCAAAACTTGAATTGTATTCCCTCATTATCCAGGTTGGCGCCTGATTACGAAAAACATGAATTGTATTCGCTCGTTATCCAGATGGGCGTCTGATTACAAAAAAATTAAATTGTATTCCCTCATTATCCAGGTGGGTGCCTGATTACCAAAACTTGAATTGTATTCCCTTGTTATCCAGATGGGCGCCTGATTACTAAAACTTAAATTGTATTCCCTCGTTATCCAAGTGGGCGCCTGATTACCAAAAAACTTGAATTGTATTCCCTTGTTATCTAGGTGGGCACCTGATTACCAACAACTTGAATTGTATTCCCTCGTTATCCAGGTGGGCGCCTGATTACCAAAAACTTGATTTGTATTCACTCGTTATCTAGGTGGGCGGCTGATTACCAAAACTTGAATTATATTCCCTCGTTATCCAGGTGGGCGCCTGATTACCAAAAACTTGAATTGTATTGCCTCGTTATCTAGGTGGGCGCCTGATTACCAGCAACTTGAATTGTATTCCCTTGTTATCCAGGTGGGTGCCTGATTACCAAAAACTTGAATTGTATTCCCTCGTTATCCAGGTGGGTGCCTGATTACCAAAACTTGTATAGTATTCCCTCGTCATCCAGGTGGGCGCCTGATCACCAAAAACATGAATTGTATTCCCTCGTTAACCATGTGGGTGCTTGATTACCAATAACTTGAATTGTATTCCCTCGTTATCCAGGTGGGTCCCTGATTACCAAAACTTAAATTTTATTCCCTCGTTATCCAGCTGGGTACCTGATTACCAAAACTTGAATTGTATTCCCTCGTTATCTTGGTGGGTGCCTGATTACCAAAACATGAATTGTATTCCCTCTTTATCTAGGTGGGCACCTTATTACCAACAACTTGAATTGTATTCCCTCGTTATTCAGGTGGGAGCCTGATTACCAAAAACTTCAATTGTATTCCCTCGTTATCCAGGTGGGCGCCTGATTACCAAAACTTGAATAGTATTCCATCGTTATCCAGGTGGGCACCTGAATACCAAAATATGAATTATATTCCCTCGTTATCCAGGTGGGCGCCTGATTACCAAAAACTTGAATTGTATTCCCTCGTTATCCAGGTGGGTGGCTGATTACCAAAACTTGAATTGTATTCCCTCGTTATCTAGGTGGGCGCCTGATTGCGAAAAACTTGAATTGTATTCCCTCATTATCCAGGTGTGCGGCTGATTACCAAAATCTTGAATTATATTCCCTCGTTATCCAGGTGGGTGCCTGATTACCCAAACTTGAATTGTATTCACTCATTATACAGGTGTGTGCCTGATTACCAAAACATAATTTGTATTCCCTCGTTATCTAGGTGGGCACATAATTACCAAAACTTGAATTGTATTCCTTCGTTATCCAGGTGGGCGCCTGATTACCAAAACTTGAATTGTATTCCCTCGTTATCCAGGTGGGTGCCTTATTACCAAAAAACTTGAATTTTATTCCCTCATTATCCAGGTAGGCGCCTGATTACCAACAACTTGAATTGTATTCCCTCGTTATCCAGGTGGGCGCCTGATCACCAAAAACTTGAATTGTATTCCCTCGTAATCCATGTGGGTGCCTGCTTACCAATAACTTGAATTATTTTCCCTCCTTATCCAGGTGGGCGCCTTATTACCAAAACTTAAATTGTATTCCCTCGTTATCCAAGTTGGCGCCTGATTACCAAAATATGAATTGTATTCCCATGTTATCCAGGTGGGCGCCTGATTACCAAAAACTTGAATTGTATTCCCTCGTCATCTAGGTGGGTGCCTGATTTCAAAAACTTGAATTGTATTCCCTCATTATCCAGGTGGGCGCCTGATTACGAAAAACATGAATTGTATTCGCTCGTTATCCAGGTGGGCGTCTAATTACAAAAAACTTAAATTGTATTCCCTCGTTATCCAGGTGGGTGCCTGATTACCAAAATATGAATTGTATTCCCTCGTTATCCAGGTGGGCGCCTGATTACCAAAAACTTGAATTGTATTCCCTCGTCATCCAGGTGGGTGCCTGATTTCAAAAACTTGAATTGTATTACCTCGTTATCCAGGTGGGCGCCTGATTACGAAAAAATGGAATTGTATTCCCTCGTTATCCAGGTGGGCGCCTGATTACCAAAAACTTGAATTGTATTCCCTCGTTATCCAGGTGGGTACCTGATTACCAAAACGTGAATTGCATTCCCTCGTTATCTAGGTATTTTCCTGATTACCAAAACAAAAATTGTATTCTTTCGTTATCTAGGTGGGTACCTGATTACAAAAACTTGAATTGTATTCCCTCGTTATCTAGGTGGGCGCTTGATTACCAAAAACTTGAATTGTATTCCCTCCTTATCAAGGTGGGCGCCTGATTACCAACAACTTGAATTGTATTCCCTCGTTATCCAGGTGGGCGCCTGATTACCAAAAACTTGAATTGTATTTCCACGTTATCCAAGTGGGCGCCTGATTACGAAAAACTTTAATTGTATACCTTTGTTATCCAGGTGGGTACCTGAGTACCAAAACTTGAATTGTATTCCCTTGTTATCCAGGTAGGCGCCTCATTTCTAAAACTTGAATTGTATTCCTTCGTTATCAAGGTGGGCGCCTGATTACCAAAACTTGAATTGTATTCCCTTGTTATCCAGGTGGGCACCTGATTCCCAAAAAACTTGAATTGTATTCCCTCGTTATCCAGGTGGGCGCTTGATTACCAACAACTTAAATTGCATTCCCTCGTTATCCAAGTGGGCGCCTGATTACGAAAAACTTGAATTGTATACCCTCGTTATCCAGGTGGGCGTCTGATTACCAAAATCTTGAATTGTATTCCCTCGTTATCCAGGTGGGCGCCTGATTACCCAAACTTGAATTGTATTCTCTCATTATCCAGGTGGGTGCCTGATTACCAACAACTTGAATTGTATTCACTCGTTATCCAGGTGGGCGTATGATTACCAAAACTTGAATTATATTCCCTCGTTATCCAGGTGGACGCCTAACTATTAAAACATGAATTGTATTCCCTCGTTATCCTGGTGGGTGCCTGATTACCAAAAACTTTAATTGTATTTCCTTGTTATCCAGGTGGGTGCCTGATTACCAAAACATGAATTCTATTCCCTCGTTATCCAAGTAGGCACCTGATTATCAAAACTTGAATTGTATTCCTTCGTTATCCAGGTTTGCACCTGATTACCAAAACTTCAATTGTATTCCCTCGTTATCCAGGGGGAGCCTAATTACCAAAAAACCTGAATTGCTTTCCCTCGTTATCCAAGTGGGCCCCTGATTACAAACTACTTGAATTGTATTCCCTCTTTATCCAGGTAGGCGCCTGATTACCAAAAACTTGAATTGTATTCCCTCGTTATCCAGGTGGGCGCCAGATTACCAAAACTTGAATAGTATTCCCTCGTTATCCAGGTGGGCGCCTGATCACCAAAAACTTAATTTGTATTACCTCGTTATCCATGTGGGTGCCTGCTTACCAATAACTTTAATTGTATTCCCTCGCTAACTAGGTGGCGCCTGATTACCAAAACTTAAATTGTATTCCCTCGTTATCCAGGTTGACGCCTGATTACCAAAATATGAATTGTATTCCCTCATTATCCAGGTGGGTGCCGGATTACCAAAATATGAATGGTATTCCCTCGTTATCCAGGTGGGTGCCTGATTACCAAAACATGAATTATATTCCCTCGTTATCCAAGTGGGCACCTGATTATCAAAACTTGAATTGTATTCCTTCGTTATCCAGGTTGGCACCTGATTACCAAAACTTGAATTGTATTCCCTCGTTATCCAGGGGGAGCCTAATTACCAAAAAACCTGAATTGCTTTCCCTCGTTATCCAGGTGGGCCCCTGATTACAAACAACTTGAATTGTATTCCCTCTTTATCCAGGTAGGCGCCTGATTACCAAAAACTTGAATTGTATTCCCTCGTTATCCAGGTGGTCGCCAGATTACCAAAACTTGAATAGTATTCCCTCGTTATCCAGGTGGGCGCCTGATCACCAAAAACTTAAATTGTATTACCTCGTTATCCATGTGGGTGCCTGCTTACCAATAACTTTAATTGTATTCCCTCGCTATGCAGGTGGCGCCTGATTACCAAAACTTAAATTGTATTCCCTCGTTATCCAGGTGGACGCCTGATTACCAAAATATGAATTGTATTCCCTCATTATCCAGGTGGGTGCCGGATTACCAAAACATGAATTGTATTCCCTCCTTATCCAGGTGGGCACCTGATTACTAACAACTTGAATTGTATTCCCTCGTTATCTAGGTGGGTGCCTGATTACCAACAACTTGAATAGTATTCCCTCGTTATCCAGGTAGGCGCCTGATTACACAAAACTTGAATTGTATTCCCTCATTATCCAGGGGGAGCCTAATTACCAAAACTTGAATAGTATTCCCTCGTTATCCAGGCGGGCGCCTTATTACCAAAACATGAATTGTATTCCCTCGTTATCCAGGTGGGCGCCTGATTTCCAAAAACTTGAATTGTATTCCCTCATCATCCAGGTGGGTGCCTGATTTCAAAAACTTAAATTGTATTGCCTCGTTATCTAGGTGGGTGCCTGATTACGAAAAAATTGAATTGTATTCCCTCGTTATCCAAGTGGGTGCCTGATTACCAATAACTTGAATTATATTCCCTCGTTATCCAGGTGGGTGCCTGATTACCAAAACTTGAATTGTATTCTCTCGTTATCCAGGTGGGTGCCTGATTACAAAAACAAAAATTGTATTCTTTCGTTATCCAGGTGGGCACCTGATTACCAAAACTTGAATTGTATTTCTTCATTATCCAGGTGGGCGCCTGATTACCAAAACTTGAATTGTATTCCCTCGTTATCCAGGTGGGCGCCCGATTACCAAAAAACTTGAATTGTATTCCCTCGTTATCAAGGTGGGCGCCTGATTACCAACAACTTGAATTGTATTGCCTCGTTATCCAGGTGGGCGCCTGAATACCAAAAACATGAATTATATACGAATAACTTGAATTGTATTCCCTCGTTATCCAGGTGGGCGCCTAATTACAAAAAACTTGAATTGTGTACCCTCGTTATCCAGGTGGGTGCCTGATTACCAAAACTGAATTGTATTCCCTCGTTATCTAGGTGGGCGCCTGATTGCGAAAAACTTGAATTGTATTCCCTCATTATCCAGGTGGGCGCCTGATTACAAAAACTTGAATTGTTTTCCCTCATTATCCAGGTGGGCACCTGATTACCAAAAAACTTGAATTGTATTCCCTCGTTATCCAGGTGGGTGCTTGATTACCAAAATATGAATTGTATTCCCTCGTTATCCAGGTGGGCGCTTGATTACCAAAACATGAATTGTATTCCCTCGTTATCCAAGTGGGCGCTGATTACTAAAACTTAAATTGTATTCCCTTTTTATCCAGGTGGGCACCTGATTACAAAAACTTGAATTGTATTCCTTCGTTATCCAAGTTGGCACCTGATTACCAAAGCTTGAATTGTATTCCCTCGTTATCCAGGGGGAGCCTAATTACCAAAAAACCTGAATTGCTTTCCCTCGTTATCCAGGTGGGCCCCTGATTACAAACAACTTGAATTGTATTCCCTCTTTATCCAGGTAGGCGCCTGATTACCAAAAACTTGAATTGTATTCCCTCGTTATCCAGGTGGGCGCCAGATTACCAAAACTTGAATAGTATTCCCTCATTATCCAGGTGGGCGCCTGATCACCAAAAACTTAAATTGTATTACCTCGTTATCCATGTGGGTGCCTGCTTACCAATAACTTTAATTGTATTCCCTCGCTATCCAGGTGGCGCCTGATTACCAAAACTTAAATTGTATTCCCTCGTTATCCAGGTGGACGCCTGATTACCAAAATATGAATTGTATTCCCTCATTATCCAGGTGGGTGCCGGATTACCAAAACATGAATTGTATTCCCTCCTTATCCAGGTGGGCACCTGATTACCAACAACTTGAATTGTATTCCCTCGTTATCTAGGTGGGTGCCTGATTACCAACAACTTGAATAGTATTCCCTCGTTATCCAGGTAGGCGCCTGATTACACAAAACTTGAATTGTATTCCCTCATTATCCAGGGGGAGCCTAATTACCAAAACTTGAATAGTATTCCCTCGTTATCCAGGCGGGCGCCTTATTACCAAAACATGAATTGTATTCCCTCGTTATCCAGGTGGGCGCCTGATTACCAAAAACTTGAATTGTATTCCCTCATCATCCAGGTGGGTGCCTGATTTCAAAAACTTAAATTGTATTGCCTCGTTATCCAAGTGGGTGCCTGATTACGAAAAAATTGAATTGTATACCCTCGTTATCCAAGTGGGCGCCTGATTACCAAAAACTTGAATTATATTCCCTCTTTATCCAGGTGGGTGCCTGATTACCAAAACTTGAATTGTATTCTCTCGTTATCCAGGTGGGTGCTTGATTACAAAAACAAAAATTGTATTCTTTCGTTATCCAGGTGGGCACCTGATTATCAAAACTTGAATTGTATTTCTTCATTATCCAGGTGGGCGCCTGATCACCAAACACTTAAATTGTATTACCTCATTATCCATGTGGGTGCCTGCTTACCAATAACTTTAATTGTATTCCCTTATTATCCAGGTGGCGCCTGATTACCAAAACTTAAATTGTATTCCCTCGTTATCCAGGTGGACGCCTGATTACAAAAATATGAATTGTATTCCCTCATTATCCAGGTGGGTGCCGGATTACCAAAACATGAATTGTATTCCCTCGTTATCCAGGTGGGCGCTTGATTACCAAAACATGAATTGTATTCCCTCGTTATCCAGGTGGGCGCCTGATTACTAAAACTTAAATTGTATTCCCTTGTTATCCAGGTGGGCACCTGATTACCAAAACTTGAATTGTATTCCTTCGTTATCCAGGTAGGCACCTGATTACCAAAACTTGAATTGTATTCCCTCGTTATCCAGGGGGAGCCTAATTACCAAAAAACCTGAATTGCTTTCCCTCGTTATCCAGGTGGGCCCCTGATTACAAACAACTTGAATTGTATTCCCTCTTTATCCAGGTAGGCGCCTGATTACCAAAAACTTGAATTGTATTCCCTCGTTATCCAGGTGGGCGCCAGATTACCAAAACTTGAATAGTATTCCCTCGTTATCCAGGTGGGCGCCTGATCACCAAAAACTTAAATTGTATTACCTCGTTATCCATGTGGGTGCATGCTTACCAATAACTTTAATTGTATTCCCTCGCTATCCAGGTGGCGTCTGATTACCAAAACTTAAATTGTATTCCCTCGTTATTCAGGTGGACGCCTGATTACCAAAATATGAATTGTATTCCCTCATTATCCAGGTGGGTGCCGGATTACCAAAACATGAATTGTATTCCCTCCTTATCCAGGTGGGCACCTGATTACCAACAACTTGAATTGTATTCCCTCGTTATCTAGGTGGGTGCCTGATTACCAACAACTTGAATAGTATTCCCTCGTTATCCAGGTAGGCGCCTGATTACACAAAACTTGAATTGTATTCCCTCATTATCCAGGGGGAGCCTAATTACCAAAACTTGAATAGTATTCCCTCGTTATCCAGGCGGGCGCCTTATTACCAAAACATGAATTGTATTCCCTCGTTATCCAGGTGGGCGCCTGATTACCAAAAACTTGAATTGTATTCCCTCATCATCCAGGTGGGGGCCTGATTTCAAATACTTAAATTGTATTGCCTCGTTATCCAAGTGGGTGCCTGATTACGAAAAAATTGAATTGTATACCCTCGTTATCCAAGTGGGCGCCTGATTACCAAAATATGAATTGTATTCCCTCGTTATCCAGGTAGGCGCCTGATTACACAAAACTTGAATTGTATTCCCTCATTATCCAGTTGGGCGCCTGATTACCAAAACTTGAATAGTATTCCCTCGTTATCCAGGCGGGCGCCTTATTACCAAAACATGAATTGTATTCCCTCGTTATCCAGGTGGGCGCCTGATTACCAAAAACTTGAATTGTATTCCCTCATCATCCAGGTGGGTGCCTGATTTCAAAAACTTAAATTGTATTGCCTCGTTATCCAGGTGGGCGCCTGATTACGAAAAAATTGAATTGTATTCCCTCGTTATCCAAGTGGGCGCCTGATTACCAAAAACTTGAAATATATTCCCTCGTTATCCAGGTGGGTGCCTGATTACCAAAACTTGAATTGTATTCTCTCGTTATCCAGGTGGGTGCCTGATTACAAAAACAAAAATTGTATTCTTTCGTTATCCAGGTGGGCACCTGATTACCAAAACTTGAATTGTATTTCTTCATTATCCAGGTGGGCGCCTGATTACCAAAACTTGAATTGTATTCCCTCCTTATCCAGGTGGGCACCCGATTACCAAAAAACTTGAATTGTATTCCCTCGTTATCAAGGTGGGCGCCTGATTACCAACAACTTGAATTGTATTGCCTCGTTATCCAGGTGGGCGCCTGAATACCAAAAACATGAATTATATACGAATAACTTGAATTGTATTCCCTCGTTATCCAGGTGGGCGCCTAATTACAAAAAACTTGAATTGTGTTCCCTCGTTATCCAGGTGGGTGCCTGATTACCAAAACTGAATTGTATTCCCTCGTTATCTAGGTGGGCGCCTGATTGCGAAAAACTTGAATTGTATTCCCTCATTATCCAGGTGGGCGCCTGATTACCAAAACTTGAATTGTTTTCCCTCATTATCCAGGTGGGCACCTGATTACCAAAAAACTTGAATTATATTCCCTCGTTATCCAGGTGGGTGCTTGATTACCAAAATAATAATTGTATTCCCTCGTTATCCAGGTGGGCGCTTGATTACCAAAACATGAATTGTATTCCCTCGTTATCCAAGTGGGCGCTGATTACTAAAACTTAAATTGTATTCCCTTGTTATCCAGGTGGGCACCTGATTACAAAAACTTGAATTGTATTCCTTCGTTATCCAGGTTGGCACCTGATTACCAAAACTTGAATTGTATTCCCTCGTTATCCAGGGGGAGCCTAATTACCAAAAAACCTGAATTGCTTTCCCTCGTTATCCAGGTGGGCCCCTGATTACAAACAACTTGAATTGTATTCCCTCTTTATCCAGGTAGGCGCCTGATTACCAAAAACTTGAATTGTATTCCCTCGTTATCCAGGTGGGCGCCAGATTACCAAAACTTGAATAGTATTCCCTCATTATCCAGGTGGGCGCCTGATCACCAAACACTTAAATTGTATTACCTCGTTATCCATGTGGGTGCCTGCTTACCAATAACTTTAATTGTATTCCCTTATTATCCAGGTGGCGCCTGATTACCAAAACATAAATTGTATTCCCTCGTTATCCAGGTGGACGCCTGATTACCAAAATATGAATTGTATTCCCTCATTATCCAGGTGGGTGCCAGATTACCAAAACATGAATTGTATTCCCTCGTTATCCAGGTGGGCGCTTGATTACCAAAACATGAATTGTATTCCCTCGTTATCCAGGTGGGCGCCTGATTACTAAAACTTAAATTGTATTCCCTTGTTATCCAGGTGGGCACCTGATTACCAAAACTTGAATTGTATTCCTTCGTTATCCAGGTAGGCACCTGATTACCAAAACTTGAATTGTATTCCCTCGTTATCCAGGGGGAGCCTAATTACCAAAAAACCTGAATTGCTTTCCCTCGTTATCCAGGTGGGCCCCTGATTACAAACAACTTGAATTGTATTCCCTCTTTATCCAGGTAGGCGCCTGATTACCAAAAACTTGAATTGTATTCCCTCGTTATCCAGGTGGGCGCCAGATTGCCAAAACTTGAATAGTATTCCCTCGTTATCCAGGTGGATGCCTGATCACCAAAAACTTAAATTGTATTACCTCGTTATCCATGTGGGTGCATGCTTACCAATAACTTTAATTGTATTCCCTCGCTATCCAGGTGGCGCC